>NC_086447.1:15321486-15621486 GCF_028390025.1 Pseudophryne corroboree
ACACAGTACATATACATATACACAATACATATACACAATACATATATGCTGATGGTGCTATATAGAGAGTAACGCTGCATGTACAATGTCTCACATATACACGATATATATACACAATACATATACACAATACATATATGCTGATGGTGCTATACAGAGAGTAACGCTGCATGTACAATGTATCTCATATACACAAAATATATACATAATATATATACACTATACATATACACTATACATATAAATATACACAATACATATACACTATATATATATATATATATATACACACACACACACACACACACACACACACACACACACACACTGTACATATACACAATATATATATATATATATATACATAATACATATACACAATACATATACATATACACAATACATATACACAATACTTATACACTATACATATACACAATACATATACACAATACATATACATATACACAATACTTATACACAATACATATACACTATACATATACATATACACTATACATATACACAATACATATACACTATATATATATATATATATATATATATATATATATATATATGTAGCAATAGAGGAATAGGCGCCTTTGGGATGTATTTCCTCCCAATAATAAATAGGATTCAGCAGGAATCTCTAGACGTATATTAATATATGTTTGCTCAATATTTTAGAGCATAAAAATCACATTAACATGTTCCATATAAAATTTATTAAAACATAAAAACACAAGCAATGGTACAATGAATTAAGTATCCATCCTTAACAAATGACACCGAACAATTATACAGAGGACAAGTAGAATAACTTTTACAGACTCCTCCTTCTCCTTATAGCAAGTTTGGAGATTGGTGTGACAAATAGAAAAACCCAACGCGTTTCGTCTTGCTCAAAGACTTCATCAGGGGTATATCTATAAGCGTAAAATCATTTATCAGAATATTCCACTAACTATACATATATACAAAAATAAAGATATAAAAAATGGGAACATGTCAATAGATGAAAAAGGTACAGGAACATGCAAAAACAGAGCTGGATAATAAAGTGCAAATCTACACCAATCGGGAACACTTACTACAGTAAAGTACTTTCAAATAAGTTGACAATGAGTCACAAAGGTTAATGATTATACACAGAAGAAAAGAGAAAGAAATAGAAGAAGAATGAGAACATCAGAACATGTCAAGGAAACTTCATATGACATACCTCGAATGCTTGATAAAAATTGATAGACTGTCACATGAATTAACACATAGGCGTTCAGGATACTTGAATACTACCCACACATCAGTGGGATATATAGATGAAAAATAGATTGGGCCTAGTTAGGGAAATATTAGTTTTAGTAACTTTAAAACCACATGATATGTACATAATAACTAATTTATAAATCAATCAGTGTGCTGGTGAATGGGAACACATACCTTTTATTTCAAATGCTTGACTGACAAGTTCAAATACACAGGTCTAACAAGGGTTCATATAGATGTGTGACCTGATAAAATTATTGATATTAGCCAATTAGAGAGAGAATCTCACTGGTCTATATAAATTCAAGAGGCTTACCAAGTAAATTTATATTCTCTAGGACATTAAAAATGCAGAATTTTGATAGGGAATATCTACCAATCTAAACCGCCTCAACACAAATCTTAGACTCAAACCGTTTTATTTATTTATATATATATAGTACTGGTATTACAATTAACTTCCCTCATTGTCTATATGAATTCTAATTCACAGTAACATAATACCATAAAAGATGTGGGAATAATTACAGACCAATCAAAATAGTAAATGGAGCCATATTTTAGGGTGATGCCTACATAGTATCACATAAAATAGTCCTTACCCTCCAGCAGATCAGCAGTGTTCAGCTCAGTTCCAGTGGAATGAAACTGTGTTCTAATTTTTACCCTTAAATAGGGGGAAGGTGATGACATCACTTCCCATTAGTGCAGTGATTGGAAGGATGAATGTGTCCCATGATGCATCTTTGGACCGGGACTAGGTGTTTCATGATTGACAGCAAGGACCGGGACTAGGTGTTTCATGATTGACAGCAATGTTCACCAATAGAACTAGTGGACATGTGATCCGGACGGCCAATAGACGCGTTCCCCTCTGTAACCTAGGAGACCGCTGAGGTTATAACTAATATGGTTGATATTCGTGAAGGACTAATTATACAATGTTATAAAAAAAAATAAAAAAAATAAAAAAAAAATAAAATGTAATTTTTTTTTTTCCTTTTTTAATAATTATCAGTGTATACATAACATCATTAGTGTGATAATAAACATATATTAAGTGTAAAATGTATATTTAATATAATAAAATAAATATAATAAATATAATTAATAAATATACTCAATAAATATAATCATTGACACACCCCATAATTATTAAATTATTAAACTATTAAACTACACCCACTATTATATCCCAAATACCCCAATAACTCTAATAGTGATGAATGGAAAATATTACTCAATGAATAATATTATACTTAATAATAATCCTATCTAATAAGAACTACCTATCAAGGTGTTAATGCACCATCCCCAAAAATTGGCTCCATTTTTACAAGAAGACATTAATTAAATGGTATCTTGGTATTCAAAAATAATTAAATAGGTACTTATTACAAAAAGTATAAAATATGAAATGTATAAAATCTATACATGAACCCCTACAAGAATGCCACCATATCTATACTTTCATTTAGGCCAAAAGGGATAAGGGTATTCAATGTATAAATCCAAAAGGATTCACGCTGGGCTAACCGTCTATCCCTATCACCTCCTCTCTTATCTAACAAAATGTGTTCAACGACCGTGAATGAAAGACCTGAAACTTCAGAATTATGTTTCTCCTGGAAATGTCGTGGTAGGCTATGATTTTGAACCTTATTAGTAATATTTCGTAAATGCTCCTGTATTCTAATCTTAAGACATCTTTTAGTTTTACCTATATAAGAGAGTTTGCAACTACAGTCTATTTTGTAAACAACATAGTTGGTATTGCAGGTAACTATGGTCCTCAACTTGAAGATACGTTTGCTGTCATCTCTCCAACAGAAACCTTTCTTGTCTATGAAGCGACAACATTTACATTTGTTACACGGAAAAAGCCCTGATCTCTTCATTGTTCAACCAGGATCTCATCTTTGTCTCTGCCTTTCTGTAGTTGACTGGGAGCCAGTATGCTCTTAAGGTTCCTAGATTTCCTAAAAATTATATTGGGTCTAGTGGATAAATGTGGACCCAATAATGGATCTTTTAGAAGAAGATGCCAATGTCGGTTCATGATGTACTTGATCTTGGTACTCTCTTGGTTATACTGCGTGATGAAAGGTCTTTCAGTGGGGCATTTTTCTCTCTTGTTTGTTTTAGCTTCTAATAGGCTATTCCTATCAATTTTGGATGCACGGATCTGGTCACTTTTTAGGTGAGTCTCATTATAGCCCCTATCAATGAATTGTTCAACCAAGACGGAAGACTGTTCCCAGTATTCTTCTAAACGGCTACAGTTTTTCCGGACTCTCACAAACTGTGAATAAGGTACCGAGGTTTTCCATCTAGACAGATGGCAACTGTCTGCTGGTATGAAACTATTTGCGTCCGTTTCCTTGAAAAATGTTTTGGTATTGAGAATGCCCTTATCATCAATACTTAATAGAACATCTAGGTAATCGATAACTACAGGGTGTTGTTTTGAAGTAAACTTGAGATTAAAAGCATTATTTTGGATCTCCGAAACAAAATCTTCCAAATTCTCCACCCCTCCGTCCCAAATGAGGATCAAGTCGTCGATATACCTCTTATAGAATTTGATGTTTGAACAACGAAAATTACTATCCGCATAGATGGTCTCACGTTCCCAGCTGTCCATATAGATATTGGCATACGATGGGGCAAACTTGGTCCCCATCGCTGTGCCCTGTTCCTGTAGGTAATATTCCCCTTCAAACTCAAAGTAGTTATGATTCAGAATGAATTTTATGCTTTCCAATAAAAAGATTCTTTCTTCCACGACCACACTGTTGTCTTCAGTTAAGATGTCATTGACAGCTTCAAGTCCCTTAGAATGTGGGATGGAGGTATACAGGGCCTGGATGTCAATTGTTGCCCATCTATAAGTAGGCTGCCATTGGAATTCATTAAGTAACCTAAGGAGACTGGTTGAATCCTTCAAGAATGAGGGCTGTTCTTTCACATACGGCTGTAATTTTAGATCGATGAAGTGAGACAAATTGGACGTTAAGGAATCCACTCCCGCCACTATGGGTCTACCTGGGGGCGGGAATACACCTTTGTGGACTTTCGGTAAATGGTAGAACACTGGGACTCGAGGTTTTCTATTGTACAGATAATCGAACTCATCTTTGCATATAATTCCCTTGTTAAATGCTCTATTCAACAACTTATGCAATTCATCCCCATATTCAATAGTTGGATCTTCATTTAATACTCTGTATGTTGCGGCATCGCTAATTTGAGTCATGGCTTCTTTAATATAGGCTGTCCTCTCCTGAATGACCACAGCTCCTCCCTTATCTGCCGTTTTGATAACTATTTCGTTATCTTTCTTAAGCTGTTTGACGGCATGCCTCTCCTGCGGATTAAGATTACCACAATACTTATCACTCTGAACTTTTAATTTCCTAAAATCTTCCTTAACTGCATCAAAGAAGAAATCGATATGATTCCCTCTCGACTCAACAGGATAATACCTAGATGGCGGTGCTACCAAAGGTTTGTTCTTAGATTCGTATGACAATTTGGGTGTGGGATTTTTCAAAAAATGTCTTTTCAAGGTTAGACTGCGTACGTACTTATTAAGGTCCACAAAAAGGTTAAACTTGTCTACATGCTGGTTAGGTGCGAATTTTAGACCTTTATTTAGTACCGAGATATGTGGGGCTGATAATTCCTTCTTAGAAAGGTTGATGATGCTTGATTCGTCGGTTCTTGAGTGAAGTTGATCGCTCTTCGTTTTTTGTTTGGTGATCTTTCTTCCACCTCTTGTCCCTCTTCTCCTGGGTAAAGTTGTCTTTTCACACCTTGTGGGGAATCTAACCTGGTGTGGAGATGTTACACAATATATATATATATATATATATATATATATATATACATAATACATATACACAATACATATACATATACACAATACATATACACAATACTTATACACTATACATATACACAATACATATACACAATACATATACATATACACAATACTTATACACAATACATATACACTATACATATACATATACACTATACATATACACAATACATATACACTATATATATATATATATATATATATACATACACATACACACACTGTACATATACACAGTACATATACAATATATATGTATACACTATACATATACATATACTAGGGATGTGCACCTGAAATTTTTCGGGTTTTGTGTTTTGGTTTTGGGTTCGGTTCCGTGGCCGTGTTTTGGGTTCGACCGCGTTTTGGCAAAACCTCACCAAATTTTTTTTGTCGGATTCGGGTGTGTTTTGGATTCGGGTGTTTTTTTCAAAAAACCCTAAAAACACCTTAATTAATAGAATTTGGGGGTCATTTTGATCCCATAGTATTATTAACCTCAATAACCATAATTTCCACTCATTTTCAGTCTATTCTGAACACCTCACACCTCACAATATTATTTTTAGTCCTAAAATTTGCAACGAGGTCGCTGGATGGCTAAGCTAAGCGACCCAAGTGGCCGACACAAACACCTGGCCCATCTAGGAGTGGCACTGCAGTGTCAGGCAGGATGGCCCTTCCAAAAACTACTCCCCAAACAGCACATGACGCAAAGAAAAAAAGAGGCGCAATGAGGTAGCTGTGTGAGTAAGCTAAGCGACCCTAGTGGCCGACACAAACACCTGGCCCATCTAGGAGTGGCACTGCAGTGTCAGGCAGGATGGCCCTTCCAAAAACTACTCCCCAAATAGCACATGACGCAAAGAAAAAAAGAGGCGCAATGAGGTAGCTGTGTGAGTAAGCTAAGCGACCCTAGTGGACGACACAAACACCTGGCCCATCTAGGAGTGGCACTGCAGTGTCAGGCAGGATGGCCCTTCCAAAAACTACTCCCCAAACAGCACATGACGCAAAGAAAAAAAGAGGCGCAATGAGGTAGCTGTGTGAGTAAGCTAAGCGACCCTAGTGGCCGACACAAACACCTGGCCCATCTAGGAGTGGTACTGCAGTGTCAGGCAGGATGGCCCTTCCAAAAACTACTCCCCAAACAGCACATGACGCAAAGAAAAAAAGAGGCGCAATGAGGTAGCTGTGTGAGTAAGCTAAGCGACCCTAGTGGCCGACACAAACACCTGGCCCATCTAGGAGTGGCACTGCAGTGTCACGCAGGATGGCCCTTCCAAAAAATACTCCCCAAACAGCACATGACGCAAAGAAAAATGAAAGAAAAAAGAGGTGCAAGATGGAATTGTCCTTGGGCCCTCCCACCCACCCTTATGTTGTATAAACAGGACATGCACACTTTAACCAACCCATCATTTCAGCGACAGGGTCTGCCACACGACTGTGACTGAAATGACTGGTTGGCTTGGGCCCCCACCAAAAAAGAAGCAATCAATCTCTCCTTGCACAAACTGGCTCTACAGAGGCAAGATGTCCACCTCATCATCATCGTCCGATTCATCACCCCTTTCACTGTGTACATCCCCCTACTCACAGATTATTAATTCGTCCCCACTGGAATCCACCATCTCAGATCCCCGTGTACTTTCTGGAGGCAATTGCTGCTGGTGAATGTCTCCATGGAGTAATTGATTATAATTCATTTTAATGAACATCATCTTCTCCACATTTTCTGGAAGTAACCTCGTACGCCGATTGCTGACAAGGTGAGCGGCGGCACTAAACACTCTTTCGGAGTACACACTGGAGGGAGGGCAACTTAGGTAGAATAAAGCCAGTTTGTGCAAGGGCCTCCAAATTGCCTATTTTCCCTGCCAGTATACGTACGGCCTGTCTGATGTGCCTACTTGGATGCGGTCACTCATATAATCCTCCACCATTCTTTCAATGGTGAGAGAATCATATGCAGTGACAGTAGACGACATGTCAGTAATCGTTGGCAGGTCCTTCAGTCCGGACCAGATGTCAGCATCAGCAGTCGCTCCAGACTGCCCTGCATCACCGCCAGCGAGTGGGCTCGGAATTCGTAGCCTTTTCCTCGCACCCCCAGTTGCGGGAGAATGTGAAGGAGGAGATGTTGACAGGTCGCGTTCCGCTTGACTTGACAATTTTCTCACCAGCAGTTCTTTGAACCCCTGCAGACTTGTGTCTGCCGGAAAGAGAGATCCAACGTAGGTTTTAAATCTAGGATCGAGCACGGTGGCCAAAATGTAGTGCTCTGATTTCAACAGATTGACCACGTGAATCCTGGTTAAGCGAATGAAGGGCTCCATCCACAAGTCCCACATGCCTAGCGGAATCGCTCTGTTTTAGCTCCTCCTTCAATGCCTCCAGCTTCTTCTGCAAAAGCCTGATGAGGGGAATGACCTGACTCAGGCTTGCAGTGTCTGAACTGACTTCACGTGTGGCAAGTTCAAAGGGCAGCAGAACCTTGCACAACGTTGAAATCATTCTCCACTGCGCTTGAGACAGGTGCATTCCACCTCCTTTGCCTATATCGTGGGCAGATGTATAGGCTTGAATGGCCTTTTGCTGCTCCTCCATCCTCTGAAGCATATAGAGGGTTGAATTCCACCTCGTTACCACCTCTTGCTTCAGATGATGGCAGGGCAGGTTCAGGTTTTTTTGGTGGTGCTCCAGTCTTCTGTACGCGGTGCCTGCACGCCGAAAGTGGCCCGCAATTCTTCTGGCCACCGACAGCATCTCTTGCACGCCTCTGTCGTTTTTTAAATAATTCTGCACCACCAAATTCAAGGTATGTGCAAAACATGGGACGTGCTGGAATTTGCCCAGATGTAATGCGCGCACAATATTGCTGGCGTTGTCCGATGTCACAAATCCCCAGGAGAGTCCAATTGGGGTAAGCCATTCTGCGATGATCTTCCTCAGTTGCCGTAAGAGGTTTTCAGCTGTGTGCGTATTCTGGAAAGCGGTGATACAAAGCGTAGCCTGCCTAGGAACGAGTTGGCGTTTGCGAGATCCTGCTACTGGTGCCGCCGCTGCTGTTCTTGCAGCGGGAGGCAATACATCTACCCAGTGGGCTGTCACAGTCATGTAGTCCTGAGTCTGCCCTGCTCCACTTGTCCACATGTCCGTGGTTAAGTGGACATTGGGTACAACTGCATTTTTTAGGACACTGGTGAGTCTTTTTCTGACGTCCGTGTACATTCTCGGTATCGCCTGCCTAGAGAAGTGGAACCTAGATGGTATTTGGTAACGGGGGCACACTGCCTCAATAAATTGTCTAGTTCCCTGTGAACTAACGGCGGATACCGGACGCACGTCTAACACCAACATAGTTGTCAAGGCCTCAGTTATCCGCTTTGCAGCAGGATGACTGCTGTGATATTTCATCTTCCTCGCAAAGGACTGTTGGACAGTCAATTGCTTACTGGAAGTAGTACAAGTGGTCTTCCGACTTCCCCTCTGGGATGACGATCGACTCCCAGCAGCAACAACAGCAGCGCCAGCAGCAGTAGGCATTACACTCAAGGATGCATCGGAGGAATCCCAGACAGGAGAGGACTCGTCAGACTTGCCAGTGACATGGCCTGCAGGACTATTGGCTTTCCTGGGTAAGGAGGAAATTGACACTGAGGGAGTTGGTGGTGTGGTTTGCGCGAGCTTGGTTACAAGAGGAAGGGATTTACTGGTCAGTGGACTGCTTCCGCTGTCGCCCAAAGTTTTTGAACTTGTCACTGACTTATTATGAATGCGCTGCAGGTGACGTATAAGGGAGGATGTTCCGAGGTGGTTAACGTCCTTACCCCTACTTATTACAGATTGACAAAGGCAACACACGGCTTGACACCTGTTGTCCGCATTTCTGTTGAAATACTTCCACACTGAAGAGCTGATTTTTTTGGTATTTTCACCAGGCATGTCAATGGCCATATTCCTCCCACAGACAACAGGTGTCTCCACGGGTGCCTGACTTAAACAAACCACCTCACCATCAGAATCCTCCTTGTCAATTTCCTCCCCAGCCCAAGCAACACCCATATCCTCATCCTGGTGTACTTCAACACTGACATCTTCAATTTCACTATCAGGAACTGGACTGCGGGTGCTCCTTTCAACACTTGCAGGGGGCGTGCAAATGGTGGAAGGCGCAAGCTCTTCCCGTCCAGTGTTGGGAAGGTCAGGCATCGCAACCGACACAATTGGACTCTCCTTTGGGATTTGGGATTTCGAAGAACGCACAGTTCTTTGCTGTGCTTTTGCCGCAAGTCTTTTCTTTTTTCTAGCGAGAGGATGAGTGCTTCCATCCTCATGTGAAGCTGAACCACTAGCCATGAACATAGGCCAGGGCCTCAGCCGTTCCTTGCCACTCCGTGTCGTAAATGGCATATTGGCAAGTTTACGCTTCTCCTCAGACGCTTTTAATTTTGATTTTTGGGTCATTTTTTTACTGATCTTTTGTGTTTTGGATTTTACATGCTCTGTACTATGACATTGGGCATCGGCCTTGGCAGACGACGTTGATGGCATTTCATCGTCTCGGCCATGACTAGTGGCAGCAGCTTCAGCACGAGGTGGAAGTGGATCTTGATCTTTCCCTATTTTTTTAACCTCCACATTTGTGTTCTCCATATTTTGTGCACAACTAAAAGCCACCACAGGTATACAATGTAGATGGATGGATAGTATAGTATTACTTATACTTATGGACGACGAGTGCACTGACGACACAGAGGTAGGTACAGCCGTGGCCTACCGTACTGCTGCTTAGTGCTTATATATATGATATACTGTATAACGGACCTGGTGGACAGTGTCAGCAGACTGCTCAACTAGTATGAATAAAGAAAAAAAAAACACCACAGGTATACAATGTAGATGGATGGATAGTATAGTATTACTTATACTTATGGACGACGAGTGCACTGACGACACAGAGGTAGGTACAGCCGTGGCCTACCGTACTGCTGCTTAGTGCTTATATATATGATATACTGTATAACGGACCTGGTGGACAGTGTCAGCAGACTGCTAAACTAGTATGAAGAAAGAAAAAAAAAACACCACAGGTATATAATGTAGATGGATGGATAGTATAGTATTACTTATACTTATGGACGACGAGTGCACTGATGACACAGAGGTAGGTACAGCCGTGGCCTACCGTACTGCTGCTTAGTGCTTATATATATGATATACTGTATAACTGACCTGGTGGACACTGTCAGCAGACTGCTAAACTAGTATGAAGAAAGAAAAAAAAAACACCACAGGTATACAATGTAGATGGATAGTATAGTATTACTTATACTTATGGACGACGAGTGACGACACAGAGGTAGGTACAGCCGTGGCCTACCGTACTGCTGCTTAGTGCTTATATATATAATATACTGTATAACGGACCTGGTGGACACTGTCAGCAGACTGCTAAACTAGTATGAAGAAAGAAATAAAAAAAAACACCACAGGTATACAATGTAGATGGATGGATAGTATAGTATTACTTATACTTATGGACGACGAGTGACGACGCAGAGGTAGGTACAGCCGTGGCCTACCGTACTGCTGCTTAGTGCTTAATTATATATATAATATACTGTATAACGGACCTGGTGGACACTGTCAGCAGACTCTTAAACAAACTAGCATGAAGAAAGAAAAAAAAAAACACCAGTGTTTTTCAGGCAGACAAACGTATACTGGACTGGTGGTCACTGTCAGCAAAACTGTGCACTGTACTCCTGCTATAACTGCTCCCCAGTCCCCACAGGCAGTGTGAGCAGTGCACTCAGCACAGATATATCATGCAGCAGTGCAGCACACTGAGTGAGCACAGATATGGTGGAGCGTTTTGTTTCAGGCAGAGAAACAACGGATTAAACTCAAAACCCTGCACTGTACTCCCTAACAGCTGCTCCCCGTCCCCAATCCTCCCCACAATTAAAACTAAGTCACTCAGTTTTTTTTTTCTAATACAACGGAGAGGACGCCAGCCACGTCCTCTCCCTATCAATCTCAATGCACGTGTGAAAATGGCGGCGACGCACGGCTCCTTATATAGAATCCAAGTCTCGCGAGAATCCGACAGCGGCATGATGACGTTCGGGCGCGCTTGGGTTAACCGAGCAAGGCGGGAGGATCCGAGTCGCTCGGACCCGTGTAAAAAAAAGGTGAAGTTCGGGCGGGTTCGGATTCCGAGGAACCGAACCCGCTCATGACTAACATATACACAATTCATATATGCTGATGGTGCTATACAGAGACTAACGCTGCATGTACAATGTCTTTCATATACACTATACATATACACTATACATATACACAGTACATATACATATACATATACACAATACATATACATATAAACAATACATATACACTATACATATACAATACATATACACAATACATATATGCTGATGGTGCTATACAGAGACTAACGCTGCATGTACAATGTCTTTCATATACACTATACATATACACTATACATATACACAGTACATATACATATACATATACATATACACAATACATATACACAATACATATACACAATACATATATGCTGATGGTGCTATACAGAGAGTAACGCTGCATGTACAATGTCTCTCATATACACAATATATATACACTATACATATACACAACACTATACACAATACATATACACAATACATATATGCTGATGGTGCTATACAGAGAGTAACGCTGCATGTACAATGTCTCTCATATACACAATACATATACACAATACATATACGCTGATGGTGCTATACAGAGAGTAACGCTGCATGTACAATGTCTCTCATATACACAATATATATATATATATACTCTATACATATACACAATACTATACACAATACATATACGCTGATGGTGCTATACAGAGAGTAACGCTGCATGTACAATGTCTCTCATATACACAATATATATATATACACTATACATATACACAATACTATACACAATACATATACACAATACATATACGCTGATGGTGCTATACAGAGAGTAACGCTGCATGTACAATGTCTCTCATATACACAATATATATATATATATACACTATACATATACACAATACTATACACAATACATATACGCTGATGGTGCTATACAGAGAGTAACGCTGCATGTACAATGTCTCTCATATACACAATATATATATATATATATACACTATACATATACACAATACTATACACAATACATATACGCTGATGGTGCTATACAGAGAGTAACGCTGCATGTACAATGTCTCTCATATACACAATATATATATACACTATACATATACACAATACTATACACAATACATATACACAATACATATATGCTGTGAGAAGTTCGATAGACTTCTTGGAAAAACAGCCACTAGCCCCTATTGCACACTGTAACTGAAGCCGCTGCGGCTGCTGTAATAAATACTCTGTCCCCAGTTAGTGTACACACGCCGGAATAGCCGTGCAGCTTACACTCAGTGCATACACACAGACCGACACGCTGAGAGTACGAGGCAGCTCTAGGTGTGGCAATTATACTATACAAACGCTCAACACAAACTGAATGCGACACCAGTATTTGATTGTATGTTGTGGTCCAAAGCAGCAACAAGTAATAATATATTTGTAAAAGGGGGTTACAATAAGTTACAATATAATGGTACAACACAATACAATTCAATCACAGAGAGAGAGTCACACCCAATGATACGTACGCTTTGTCGCTTGCGCCACCCGGATCCGGTCCCCAGCCGTCTGGCAAGACGACCTATGAGTCTTTTAAAAAGCAGAGAGAGAGAGTGACCGGCCCAGGTGCAAGGTTTATATACCCTTGCCCAGAATACAATACAATGGGGTTGTATGCTCTCCACTGATTGGTTGGAGGGATGGTCGTTTACAGTACAGGAGAGATCATTGGTCGGTTTGAAGAGATTGGCGATGCCTTGATCCAGGGGTGTGTAGCTCTGGATTCCAGCCGCATACCAAGTACATAATAAACACAAACATACCTTTAATCTGCCTTTGCGAATAACTATTCGCAACGACATGCGATCTTCTCCAAACCAACACCGGATTATTACTCATAATTATCCGAACACGTAGATACCATACATGATGCTCTGATCAGTTACTCTCCCCTCGCATACTGTAAAGGTGTATAATTCCCTTGTTGTGCCTTGTGAATAAGTAAAAGTTGCATGAGGGGAAAGGGGAGACTGTGTAATGTGTGCACCGAGTTTGGGAAACATGCAATGTGTGACAGATATTTTCATGTTCATTAGGTTACCCTGTCATGCGATCTCTCAAAGCAACATGATCCTACACATGAAATGACCAACCATTCTCAAGATACACACACACACACACACACACACACACACACACACACACACACACACACACACACATATATATATATATATATATATAATTCCAAGAGTTTTGACTATAAATGTTACACCTCTGATCCATGTAAGTTGTCAGCTGCTAGTGATCTGTATCAGCAAGGCCTGTGCTCTTTGTATAATATATTTGTCTCCTATTGTCCTGGTTTCTATTAAACAATGACAGTTTGGTTTGTGTGTATCTTTCTTCACAGACCAGGGGGTCTGTTCAAATATTGGAATACCAAGACATTGTGTTACAAGGATGTGCATGTTTGGTTAGATTAGTGTGTGTGTGAACAGTGACTCGACACAGGCTGGGCACTGTGGCATGTCTCTGCATTAATAGTAAGAATCTTTCTGTGATTGCTCATACCACGCCCGTACGCGCACTCCCGTGGGAGGCGATTGTACGCAATTTGCGAGTATGCTGCACGCACGCCAGACTAAGTACATATATGGATGCCATCTGTGTGGTGTTTGCATGTGGTGTGTGTAATACAATATTTTCCGACTTCGACAGTCCACCCTTTGGCAATCAACAATAACCGCCACTAATATTAATAACAGAAAAAAAAATATTTACATGCTATAGATTACAATGGGCGAGTATGTACCTTGGAAGAGGGAGAAAAGGTCATAGGTGAGAAATGGATGGCCTAGTGTGTATATATGAGTAACTGCCTGAGGGGGATGTATCATCATGCATCACTAGCTTCTAGGCTTTGCGAAGTATTCATTATATTCCTTCTCATTCCGTATTAAGGGTCTGAACATGGTCCAACAAACTCCACCGAGCTATATGATAAATGGGGAGCAGATTTATCTGATGATACATCGTGAAGATCCATATGTGTGAGCAATTATGTGTCCCTATTATCTAATGACTATGTGTGTTTCACTAACCTAGTCCTACAGAAATGAACAGAAGACATGTAACGGTACATACAACAATAAAATGACATTTTTGGTGATTGATGAGTTGGGTTCCGGTTTGTGGATTTCCTTTTTCTGATGCTAGCCTTGGCGAAAGTGATACGCTGATCCTGGGGTCCTACCAACCCGTACTCTCCATCAGAACTCACTCCAGATCCTTGCTCCACCTCTCTGGGACCCTCGCAAAAACAAGTTGTCCTTATTAAAACCAAGTCTCTAACAGAACCCGAAACGCAGTCTCTTGTAACCGATCCATTTCGTTAGGGGAAAGGAGGAAAATAAGAAGGAGAAAAGAAAGGAAAAATGCAGGGGGAGGTGAAAAAAGAAAATGGTACGACAACCGTTCTATCTCTCGTTACTCTCCGTGCTCAGATGCCTTTCAACAGTCCTGCCTCTCAACTTTCCCGGAACAAGCACTCTAGTGATACGAGGTTCTCTTCCACCTGCTCTTTGTCACGAGTCTTCTCTGGGTCAGCAACCTTCTTGCAATGGGACGAGTGGACCCAAGTCTCTCTCTCTGCAACCTTCAATGCTGTTGTGCTGGTTAACAAAACTTGGTATGGTTCTTCCCACCTGTCTATGAGGCAACCTGAGCGTAAGAAATTTCGAATCATCACATAATCCCCAGGTTCAATGTCATGACAATTACTGTTTGGTAGGTCAGGAATCACCAGCTTTAGATTTCTTTGTTGATTTCTGAGCTGCTGGCTCATCCTATCCAAATATTGCACAGTCACTTCATTATTACATTTCAAATCATCCTAGGGGTCAATCATTACGTGAGGTTGTCACCCAAAAAGAACTTCAAAGGGTGGTAGGTTAAGTGGTGACCTGGGAGTGGTTCTGATGCTGTACAACACTAGTGGCAATGCCTCTGGCCACAACAATCCAGTTTCAACCATCACTTTGCTAAGCTTGTTCTTAATAGTGCTATTCATTTTCTCCACCTTTGCGCTCGCCTGTGGCCGGTACAGAGTATGTAGCTTGCTATTAATACCCATCAGTTTGCACATGACCTGAAAGACTTCACCTGTAAAATGGGTACCCCTATCCTTTAAATTATTCTAGGGATACCATATCTACACACAAATTACTGCACAATTTTCTTTGCAGTGAACGTAGCAGTATTTGTGGCAGCAGGGAACGCTTCTACCCAATTGGAAAACACATCAATACAGACTAACACATATTTTAAATTCCTACAGGGTGGTAACTGTATGAAGTCAATTAGTATTACCTGAAAAGGTCCGTCTGTCAGAGGGATATGGGATGGTTCTGTTGGTATTGACTTTCCAATATTCTTCCTCAAGCAGATAAGACATGTCAATGCTCTCTTACCCGCAGGAGAAGAGAATCCTGGCGCACACCAGTAGGCTCTCACCAGCTTACACATACCCTCTTTACCTAGATGAGTCAGACCATGTGCCGCCTCAGCTAAGCTTGGAAGATATGCTCTGGGGGCCACTGGCTTACCGTGCCCATCTGTCCAGAGGCCCGAAGACTCTCTTCCATATCCCTTCGCCTTCCAGACGGACTTCTCCTGCAGGGAACACAAATCTTGCATTTCAATGAGTTGTTGTGTGCTTATTGTGTTAAATGTCATCAGTGGTGTGATGTTGGTTAGTGTGGCTGAACTTGCTGCTGCCTTGGCAGCTTCATCTTCCTGGCTGTTACCAAGTGACACTGGGTCTTGACTGTAAGTGTGGGCTTTGCACTTGATAACAGCCACTCTGTCAGGGTCTTGTATTGCTGAAAGCAATCTTTTGATGTGGGTCGCATGCGCCATGGGTGTGCCAGCTGCTGTCATGACATTTCTGAGGCGCCATAGGGCCCCGAAATCATGTACCACTCCAAAGGCATACCTAGAATCTGTGTATATATTAGCTGACTTACCCTTGGCCAATTCACACGCTCTGGTTAGGGCGACCAGCTCAGCAACTTGTGCTGAGTGTGGTGGACCCAGGGGCTCAGCTTCTGTGATACTTCTGTCGTCTACAACTGCGTACCCAGTGCACAGGTCTCCCGAGTCCGTCTGTCTGTGGCAACTACCGCCAGTGTATAAGGTAAAATCCTCCTTCACCATCATTATTATCCTCCACCCTTTGTGTCTGTCCAGGTACACTTGGCAGATAAGTTGCAGGATTTAGTGTGCTGCATCTCTTAATGGTGATGTTTACATGGGCAATTAGTGATAATTCCCACCTTGTAAACCGTGCAGATGAGACATGTCTGGTTTGGGCAGAGTTCAGTAAGGCTGATACTGCATGAGGTGTATGGACGGTCAGGTTGTGTCCTAACACTATGTCTTCGCTCTTACTCACTAGCAAAGCTATCGCTGCAACACTTCGCAAGCATGTGGGGAGAGACCGTGCTACAGTGTCCAACTGTGCATTGTAGTATGCTACTGGTCTGCTGGCATCACCATGTTTCTATGTTAAAACACCTGACGCACACCCAGCACTCTTTGAACCGTACAATTCAAAGGGTTTCCCATAATCTGGCATGCCTAATGCAGGTGCCTGTGATAGGCACTGTTTGAGTCTCTCAAATGCCAGTTTGGACTCATCTGTGTGCGAAATCCGATCTGGTTTGTTTGAAGAGACCATCTCTTGCAAAGGTAAAGCCAGTATGGAGAACCCTGGGATCCAGTTTCGGCAGTACCCACACATTCCTAGGAAAGTGCGGATCTGTTGCTGGGTTTGTGGCAGAGTCATGTTGCGAATCGCTTCTATCCTATCAGCAGTGAGGTGTCGTTGTCCTTGTGTCAAGCAATGCCCCAAATACCTCACCCTTTTACTGCACAACTGTAATTTATCCTTTGAAACCTTGTGTCCTGTATGGGAGAGGTGAAGCAGCAGCTGCTTCGTATCTGCCAAGGACGTTTCAAATGAGTCAGAGCACAACAATAAGTCATCAACATACTGTATTAGCACTGAGCCATTTTCAGGTTGAAAGGATTGCAAACAGTCATGCAGTGCTTGGGAGAAGATACTTGGGCTGTCAATGAAGCCTTGGGGGAGACGAGTCCAGGTGTACTGTACTCCCCTGTAAGAGAAGGCGAAAAGGTACTGACTGTCGGGGTGGAGAGGGACAGAAAAGAAGGCAGAACAGAGATAAATGACAGTGAAGTATGAAGAGGTTGTGGGGATCTGCATCAAGATGACAGCTGGATTGGGCACTACGGGGAATTGACTCTCAACTATTTTGTTCACCCCTCTTAAATCCTGCACTAGCCGGTAACCCCTCCCCCCACTCTTTTTCACAGGGAAGATGGGACTATTGGCTGTGCTGGATGTCCTGACTAGGATGCCCTGTTGTAGCAACCGCTCTATGACGGGGTACACTCCTAATTCTACCTCTGGCTTCAGAGGATACTGAGGGATTTTTGGAGCTATCCTACCATCTTTTACTTGTACTACTACTGGGGCTACATTCGCCATCAATCCAGTGTCTTGTCCATCTTTGGTCCAAAGGGAACCCGGTATTTGTGAGATCATTTCCTCTACCTTTGATGGACACTTGTCTATAACAGCAGAGTGCGACATTAGCCTTTTAGGGGTGTCTAATATATCTTGCACTTCTTGAACGTGATTCGTGGGTATATCCAAGAAGACACCCTCAGGAGTACAATATATGACACACCACATTTTACACAATAAAACTCTGCTGAGCAGATTATTTGGAGCCGATGCAGCCAGCAGAAAAGAGTGTTTGGTCTGCAGGGGTCCTATCGTAATCTCTGCCGGTCTACTCAAAGGGTAGTGTTGCACCGTTCCTGTTACTCCCATAGCCAAAATGGTTTTGCCCGTTGTCAGTAAATTGGTTGGAGCTTTGAGTACAGATCTGGCCGCCCCTGTATCTACAAGAAATGGTTGTAGTGTTCCTGCTACTTTGACCAAGACCTCAGGTTCATTCCCAGGGCCAGCGATCAGCTTCACAGGCTGCAGACTACAGGTGTGGCCTAACCTCTATTGGGGCCGTGGAACCACCCTTTGGGCGTTGGTGGCTGTGATATGTGAGGGGGATAACGGTAAGTCTTCGGGGGTTCGCCAGTCCTCCCGTGGCGGATACCTCCTTGTTTCCCTCTATGCGGCTCGTACTCTCTCCTGTATGATCCCTGATCTCCTCTATGTGTATAATTACTTTGCTTGTGTTCTTGTCTAGGGGGTCTGAATTTTTGTGTGCTGTTACAATTGCTGGCATAATGCCCCTCCCTTTTACTCAGATAACAAACTCTTGGCTTTTTCCATGAGTCAGGGGCCTGGGGTTTTGGTCGAGTTGGTGCTCCTTCCAGTGCTTGGATGCTCATCACCATCAACCGCTCCCCTTGTGCCTCCCTGGTTTTCTGAATATTACGGCCGTGCTCCAGTGCTGATTCCCTAAGTGCAGTCACCGTAATACCCCTCCAGTTTGGCATAGAAGTTTGCACCCTGGTTTTCAGTGCATCCTTCAATCCCTCCATTAATACAGAGACAGCTACTTCCCTGTGGTTGACATTGGCCCTCATTCCGAGTTGTTCGCTCGTTCTTTTTCATCGCATCGCAGTGAAAATCCGCTTAGTACGCATGCGCAAAGTTCGCACTGCGACTGCGCCAAGTAACTTTACTATGAAGAAAGTATTTTTACTCACGGCTTTTTCTTCGCTCCGGCGATCGTAATGTGATTGACAGGAAATGGGTGTTACTGGGCGGAAACACGGCGTTTCAGGGGCGTGTGGCTGAAAACGCTACCGTTTCCGGAAAAAACGCAGGAGTGGCCGGAGAAACGGTGGGAGTGCCTGGGCGAACGCTGGGTGTGTTTGTGACGTCAACCAGGAACGACAAGCACTGAAATGATCGCACAGGCAGAGTAAGTCTGGAGCTACTCAGAAACTGCTAAGTAGTTAGTAATCGCAATATTGCGAATACATCGGTCGCAATTTTAAGAAGCTAAGATTCACTCCCAGTAGGCGGCGGCTTAGCGTGTGTAACTCTGCTAAATTCGCCTTGGATGCAACTCAACCACATCTTTCTTGTTTGACTCTACAATATGGGGAGTCACTGTTTCTGCATAATGGACGGTACCGTACTTACCAGTCGCCACGATCTCATCTGTCCCCTCACTGGCTGATGTGGCCACTGCCCTTGGTGGTTGGGCAATGCCCACCCTTGTGTTGTGTATGGTGGCAGCCAGGGCAAGGGCTGAGATCATGCTAGGCTCATCTTCTATGTTGCTGTAATCTTGGGGAGAAGGTAAAACAGGGTACAAGGTACAAGCGTTAGTTTTAATACATTCGCTGCACATTTCCCTGACCTCTACCTTTGTATCATTGGTAGTGACACTCTTCTCTCCATCAACATATGGTGGTGGTGGTGCTGTCGCATTCACGCTTCTGCCTGGTTTGGAACTTGCTGTGCGAGCAAGCTCCCGTTGCACATCCCCCTCTTGTTGCCACAAGTTTAAACAATCTGTATGCCTTACCCTTTGCTTTCTGGATTTGAGCAGACATATTCTAATCCTTACATTGTGTAGTACCTCTGGATTAAAACTACCTATCCCAGGAAATTATGCTTTATCCCCCACAGTCATTCGTGTCCATTCATCACAAAAGGTCTCAGTGTGGGGACCATACTTCCCCCACATTACCAACCGAGCTGACCCCCTTGGTCTCAATTCTGCTGTCTGAACCCTGACTGAGGAACGTCCCTGTGTTGTGCACTTGGCTTCCATTGTGGACCCTTTTAACACGGGAAAACTTCCTAAAATGCTCCAAACACAGTAGTCTAACGGTGGAAGTCCTCAAAGTTCTTCCATTAACTTCTTCTGCACCGAGTACCACGGATCCGCCCTGTTTAGCAGACACGCGTAGCCGGTGCAGGCCCTACTTCGGCCTATATCCCCTGGGCCTTTAGGAGTAACTTACCGTACCCAGTGAATATCTGCCTAAAAGACAATTTTTACACAAATCACACTTGCATGTGCTTTACACAACGCGTATGATGACGAGATTTACGCACAAATATGCAAAACTTCGTATCACGTTGCGTCACGTCTCGCTCACACAACCGTGCGGTCCAATCGTACAGCTTATAGACACTTGCTATCTATAAGTTGTAGGATCACTGGAGTCTTCACACTGTGCTCCAAAACAGCCGGAGTGTAATACCAAGAAAAAAAACCTTTAAAACGACAACTTCACAAAGCTTTATCACACTCCGTTGCACGTGTTCACCTAGACCGTGCTCACCAAGTTCACTGAGTTTCACCGAGTTCACTGAGTTCACCAAGCTGAGTTCAATACATTCACACCATTTTCAACCCACACTAACACTCTATAGTTTTCTGATGAGAAAAATATTCTTTCCTGTTAACTGATAGCTTTCCCCAGAGGTAACACACTTTATCAATGTTATTCTAATCTGCGTTTGAAACCGGGTAGTTATGTGCTATTTGTAGATAAACATCTACTACTCTGCTTTAAATAGAACTATTGTGTGGTTTGTCCTTGGCGTTAGCGATCTTACGCAACTTGCGTAATTACGCAACCGCACGTGCCTTTCACGCTTGTGCGTGCTCACGTACTTTGTCCGGGCCACATGTACAAAAATGCGCCCGCGCTAAAACAAATCACACAGTATAAATGTGAGCGATATAAACTATTGTCGTTCACGAACACACCCCACAATTGCTCTGTTTTAAGCTAAAAGACTAGGCCAGATCTGCATTTTGTGTTCTTACAACTATATCATTAACACAGTTACTTCAAAATGTATATAGCAACACAGATGTATCCGGTTTCACACAAACCTATAAATGACCGTTACAACCTATGGCAACAATATGTGGGATGGAAGCAAAGTATGGGTACGCTGTGTGCGCCTTTACACAAAATTACATGTGTAAAAGAAAAAAGAAAAAGAAAAAAAAAGCCTTTTAAATGGCTTATTTCCCTTTGTCCTTGCAGTTCACGCCAGCATCCCTAACCAATGCAGTACAGGCGCGGTTCAGCAGCACAAGATAGCTCAACACAATATAATAATGCTAATCCACCCTTTGCTGCTGGCAAGCGCCTGCAATGTTGGGCAAAAGCCGGGTATGAGACGAGCTGGACGATGTGCCCAATTGAGAAGTTCGATAGACTTCTTGGAAAACAGCCACTAACCCCTATTGCACACTGTAACTGAAGCCGCTGTGGCTGCTGTAAAAAATACTCTGTCCCCAGTTAGTGTACACACGCCGGAATAGCCGTGCAGCTTACACTCAGTGCATACACACAGACCGACACGCTGAGAGTACGAGGCAGCTCTAGGTGTGGCAATTATACTATATAAACGCTCAACAGAAACTGAATGCGACACCAGTATTTGATTGTATGTTGTGGTCCAAAGCAGCAACAAGTAATAATATATTTGTAAAAGGGGGTTACAATAAGTTAAAATATAATGGTACAACACAATACAATTCAATCACAGAGAGAGTCACACCCAATGATACGTACGCTTTGTCGCTGCGCCACCGGATCCGGTCCCCAGCCGCCTGGCAAGACGACCTATGAGTCTTTAAAAAGCAGAGAGAGTGTGACCGGCCTAGTTGCAAGGTTTATATACCCTTGCCCAGAATACAATACAATGGGGTTGTATGCTCTCCACTGATTGGTTGGAGGGATGGTTGTTTACAGTACAGGAGAGGTCATTGGTCGGTTTGAAGAGATGGGCGATGCCTTGATCCAAGGGTGTGCAGCTCTGGATTCCAGCCGCATACCAAGTACATAATAAACACAAATATACCTTTAATCTGCCTTTGCGAATAACTATTCGCAACGACATGCGATCTTCTCCAAACTAACACCGGATTATTACTCATAATTATCCGAACACGTTGATACCATGCATGATGCTCTGATCAGTCACTGTCCCCTCGCATACTGTAAAGGTGTATAATTCCCTTGTTGTGCCTTGCAAATAAGTAAAAGTTGCATGAGGGGAAAGGGGAGTCTATGTGCAATGTGTGCACCAAGTTTGGGAAACATGCAATGTGTGACAGATATTTCCATGTTCATTAGGTTACCCTGTCATGCGATCTCTCAAAGCAACATGATCCTACACATGAAATGACCAACCATTCTCAAGACACACACAAATAAATATATATATATATATATATATATATATAATTCCAAGAGTTTTGACTATAAATGTTACACCTCTGATCCATGTAAGTTGTCAGCTGCTAGTGATCTGTATCAGCAAGGCCTGTGCTCTTTGTATAGTATATTTGTCTCCTATTGTCCTGGTTTCCATTAAACAATGACAGTTTAGTTTGTGTGTATCTTTCTTCTCAGACCAGGGGGTCTGTTCAAACATTGGAATACCAAGACATTGTGTTGGAAGGATGTGCATGTTTGGTTAGATTATTGTGTGTGTGAACAGTGACTCGACACAGGCTGGGCACTGTGGCATGTCTCTGTATTAATAGTAAGAATCTTTCTGTAATTCCTCATACCACGCCCGTACGCGCACTCCCGTGGGAGGCGATTGTACGCAATTTGCGAGTATGCTGCACGCACGCCAGACTAAGTACATATATGGATGCCATCTGTGTGGTGTTTGCATGTGGTGTGTGTATTGCAATATTTTATGACTTCGACAGTTGATGGTGCTATACAGAGAGTAACGCTGCATGAACAATGTCTCTCATATACACATTATATATATATATATATATACACTATACATATACACAATACATATACACAATACATATATGCCGATGGTGCTATACAGAGAGTAACGCTGCATGTACAATGTCTCTCATATACAAAATATATATATACATTATACATATACACAATACATATACACAATACATATATGCTGATGGTGCTATACAGAGAGTAACGCTGCATGTACAATGTCTCTCATATACACAATATATATATATATATATATATATATACATTATACATATACACAATACATATACATATACACAATACATATACACTATACATATAAATATACACAATACATATACACATACACAATACATATACACAATACATATATGCTGATGGTGCTATACAGAGAGTAACGCTGCATGTACAATGTCTTTCATATACACTATACATATACACAATACATATACACTATACATATACACAATACATATACACAATACATATACACATACACAATACATATACACAATACATATATGCTGATGGTGCTAAACAGAGAGTAACGCTGCATGTACAATGTCTTTCATATACACTATACATATACACAATACATATACACAATACATATACACTATACATATACACAATACATATACACATACACAATACATATATGCTAATGGTGCTATAAAGAGAGTAACGCTGCATGTACAGTGTCTCTCATATACACTATACATATACACAATACATATATGCTGATGGTGCTATACAGAGAGTAACGCTGCATGTACAATGTCTCTCATATACACAATACATATACACAATACATATACACAATACATATATGCTGATGGTGCTATACAGAGACTAACGCTGCATGTACAATGTCTCTCATATACAGCTAAGTCCTGATCTCTCAGCAAGGGACAGAAGAGGCCGCAGCATGACCCCACTGTGACGGCAGAGCTGCTGCAGAACTTCCTACCTACCTTTCTCACAGCGATTATAGGATCATTGACTTCATGCAGAAGAACGTTTCTTTGTCCTGTCTCCTATGAATGGAGATACATTGTATCACTGTCATACACATATAATAAACTATGAGATTGCACACCTCGGTATTTGTTGGTTGGCACTTATTCCCCTATCGCTCAGCGCTGGCAGTGCCCGTCCTCATACCCTCCTGGGGTTGGCAGACACTTATCTATCCAATGGCCCTTATTTAGTTCCGCTGTCTCTGGGTCTGGCTGCATGCACACGGATGAAGCCCCAACACTTTCTATAAGGAATACACCTTGGTACAACACACAAAGGGGGTCATTCTGACCCGTTCGCTCGCTGCTTTTTGTTGCAGCCGAGCGAACGGGTCCCTACTGTGCATGCGCCGGCACATGCCAGACGGCCGAAGACCGTAGCAGGGATGCGATCACCTCTTTCTGATTGACAGGCAGAGGCGGTCGCTGGGTGGGAGGGGGCGGAACGGCGGCGTTTGGCCACCGTTTCGTGGGAGCAGTACGGGCAACGCAGACCTGGCGGATAGAACGGTGGGCGGGCCGCAGTGGCTGCGTGACGTCACACGCAGCCGCTGCAGGCCGGGAAGCGATGAGTAGCTCCTGGACAGCACGCTAAAGCTGCGCTGGCTGGGAGCTACTCTCGAAGTGCAAAAGGGCGGGATAGCCCTGTGCTGGGCGTTCCCTCGAATGTCATTGTGATTGATCGTAGCTGTGTTAAATTTAGCACAGCTACGATCAACTCGGAATGACCCCCAATATGAATAATAGCATTTTCTGGGATTAGCTGGATGATGACACCGCGGAATGGAGGAAGAGTAGTTTGGTGTAAGGCCCTTAGACTGTGTTCCGGCCTCTAGATCGACAGTAATTAGGTCGACACTGAGAGTATACGGATTCTCTGACTCAGGTAAACAGTTTAGTAAAGTGGCCAATGCCCTTTATTGTAAATATACACACACAGTACACAATGGGGGTGATTCCGAGTTGTTCGCTCCTTTTTTTTTGTTGCTACGGAGCGATTAGTCGTGAACTGCGCATGCGCAATATTCGCAGTGCGCATGCGCCAAGTAAATCTCCACAAAAGTTTGGTATTTTACTCACGGCATTACAAGGTTTTTTCTTCTTTCTGGTGATCGTAGTGTGACAGGAAGTGGGTGTTTCTGGGCGGAAACTGGCTGGTTTATGGGAGTGTGCGGAAAAATGCTGGCGTTTCTGGGAAAAACGCGAGAGTGTCTGAAGAAACGGGGGAGTATCTGGGCGAACGCTGGGTGTGTTTGTGACGTCAAACCAGGAACGAAACGAAACTGACTGAACTGATCGCTATTTGTGAGTAGGTCTGGAGCTACTCAGAAACTGCTAAGAAATTTCTATTCACAATTCTCCTAAGATACACTCCCAGAGGGTGGCGGCCTAGCGTGTGCAATGCTGCTAAAAGCAGCTAGCGAGCAAACAACTCATACTGAGTGCCAATAGCATTAACAATTACAAGCCACGATGATATCTTACTCACTAAGTCCCCACAGTAGTTTAGAATTACAGATCCCTGCGATCTCCTGCTGTTACACAATGGGGGTAATTCCAAGTTGATCGCAGCAGGAAATTTTTAGCAGTTGGGCAAAACCATGTGCACTGCAGGGGGGGGCAGTTGTAACATGTGCAGAGAGAGTTAGATTTGGGTGGGCTATATTGTTTCTGTTCAGGGTAAATACTGGCTGCTTTATTTTTACACTGCAATTTAGATTGCAGATTGAACACACCACACCCAAATCTAACTCTCTCTGCACGTGATATCTGCCCCACCTGCAGTGCACATGGTTTTGCCCAAATGCTAAAAAATGACCTGCTGCGATCAACTTGGAATTACCCCCGCTGGCTGTGGTTCTGTGTCCCCTGCCCTGGGATACCATCTCACACAGCGTCCTACGCCACGGATTCTCGACACTGACGGCACCGCAATGCCTAGTCAGTGTCTGCACTTTAGAGGTACATCCACTCTCTGACCTCCTGTGCAGATCTCTCCCTCAGTGCACATCCAGTAGCCTTTTGAAACCAGCGGATCACAACAATGCTTCAAGGCTTCAGCACACTGGAAGCACTATCTTACCAGTGGCTTTCCGATGCCAAACACATCCTTCCTCTCAGGCCAGGAACTAAACTGCACTCTCCCAATAGCCCCTCAGTGCTATTATAAGACCTTTTTCTTTCTTACCATAAGGCGACACCCCCAGAACAGTTTCAGATCAGACGTACTTTCACATGTCCAGGCATGTCCCCTGGCCACACTAGATGGTAACTAAATTAACCTTACTTAATTAATCTGATTGTGTGGCCTGGAATCAATTATGTGGGGAAGAATGAGGGGGGTGTATGGCCTGACATCTGAGACTGGTTGTATCTACCCAACAGCCAACACACCAACAGGTTATCTGAGCAGTCACATGGGGGGAACATTATTTTAAAAACTAAACACAATAACCAATACATTCATATATACATATACATCATCATATGCATTCTGTACAAAACAGGCTAGAGATATTGGGGGTAATTCCAAGTTGATCGCAGCAGGAATTATTTTAGCAGTTGGGCAAAACCATGTGCACTGCAGGGGAGGCAGATTTAACATGTGAAGAAAGAGTTAGATTTGGGTGGGTTATTTTATTTCTGTGCAGGGTAAATACTGGCTGCTTTATTTTTACACTGCAAATTAGATTGCAGATTGAACACACCACACCCAAATCTAACTCTCTCTGCACATGTTATATCTGCCTCCCCTGCAGTGCACATGGTTTTGCCCAATTGCTAACAAAAATCCTGCTGCTATCAACTTGGAATTACCCCCCATTATTCCCTGATAAACACACAGGTTATCTGAGCAGTCACATGGGGGAACATTATTTTACAAACTATAACACAATAACCAATACAGTTTTGATAGCTGGGCAGCGCCAGGTCCAACAGTGATTTTAAAAGCATTGCACGCCAGGCCGTCGTATCACATAAGCAACCAGTTTATTCACAGTTCAGACAGGGTTTTCACAACAATAACATTTGATTTCTTGTTCTCCTCTCTTCAGGGTAATATTCATATGGGTTACATCAGGTTACATTTCCTTACATTTCTTTCACTGGCAATAGCAGCATTAACAATGATGTGACAGCATTACAGTACAGTACATACCAGCGCAGTCTCTGGGAATCAGTAGTGCGGAGTCCGCAAACTGAGATTCATTTCGGTGTGCTCACCCCCATTTGCTAGGGGCTCTATCTAAACGGGATCTCTCATGGACACGTTACTTGGGACCTTCCGCCAAACGTGGTTTCCTAACACTCACCCAGGTAGTCCTCTCCCGGAGACTCACACCTCCCGTCCTGCTTCTCAGGTATCCCTGAAGATTCCTTTGTTCCTGGTTACTTGCACTGTGCTCTGCATACTGTGGCTCTCACACTGCACTTTCCATCTCTCACTGAACCTGTTGGCTCTCCTGTTACACTGCAAATATGGGCTCTCCCTCTCTTCATAGCAACACCCACACGCTGCTCTTCTCTCCATAATGCTAGGTACTGTGGAGTACCACGCTTGTTCCACAGTCCCCAGACTGCGTTTCTCCTGGACACTAGCCTGTGCCCTCCATCTCTGTCCTCAGCTCACACTGAACTCTAGCCTGTGTTTTTCCTTGTCCTGTAAAAGCCCCTACACTTCATGTCCGAGCCCCCTACATGTGGCAGGCTCCGTGAGAACTGTCTTTACTAGTTTTGGGGCCATAAACTCCCCCCACTCACTGATAAGAATTAAAAGGCTTTTTGGAACTTTCCAATATATCTTGTCTCCTAACATTCCAGTATGCACACATTCATATATATATATATATATATATATATAGACAAAGGAATCCTTCCCACAGACCGATATGGTACTGGGTGGAAGAAAAACAGGCGGCACTCCAAGGTCTTTCAAAATAAACTTTGTATTGAAAGGTTACAGCATGGTGCAAAAGCAACGTTTCAAGACCATTGCGGTCTTTTCGTCAGGCTGTGCATTGTGAGAAAAAAATACAATTGACTGAACAGTGTTTAAGGTGCTTACCTGCAATATATATATCGGTGTGTGTGGCGTGCGGAGTCTCTCGGAGTCCCGGGCCGTCGGCTTCCGGGTGCGACAGCTGGTCGCTCCGTTCGTGACGTCATGGTTGCTGGGCAACCCGACAAAGCCTCGGGACCCGTCACGCCGGGAGAACCTGAAATGTCAAAGTAATGATCAAGCTATAAAAACTTGTACAACAGCTTGAATATGTGATCTATATGTGATCTTGAAAAAACGTGAACATTAATATGTGAAAGTAAATGGTGCAATTAAAATCACAAGATCTAAAGCTCTATCAAATTTACTGTTAATTGCATGCGTATAGGGTTAATTCTTGAAGTAATTTACATATAGCTACCACTAGTTAGTAATCATAATGTTATACATATTTAGTAGTAAATGCATGCTAATTTATTATGTATTATGATAAGCTAATTTCAAGTTAAAAAGGTGTTCCAGGTAAATTTTTCGTTTAGTCCGTTAGGTGCTAGCGCTCCCAATAGAAATATCCATTTGGATTCACACTTGGTCAGAAGTTTTTGACGGTCGCCTCCTCTTGTCAAGGGTGGAATGTGATCTATGATCTTGCATCGAAGATCTGATAGATGATGTCCCTGTTGTCGGTAGTGTCTTGCTACGGGTTGGTCTATCTTCTTTCCTTCCAGTGCTGCCTTGACCGCCGATCTGTGAAGAGCCATACGGTCACGTAGATTTCTTATGGTTTGTCCTACGTAAATAAGCCCACAAGGGCACGTGATAGTGTACACTATGAAGGCTGTAGTGCACGTTACCACGTGTTTTATTTTGTATTGTTGTCCAGTTTGCTGGTTGGCAAAAGAGTTTCCTGGTTCCATATATTCATGGCCGGATTAACAATGGGGCGGATGGAGCTGCAGCTCCAAGCCCCCCCATTGAAAATAGGCCAAGAGAGTTCCTTGCAGTGCAGGTAGTAGCCAGTGCTGACAAGAAAATTTTTTTTTCCTGTCGGCACATACAGCAGTGCACTGGCCTCCGGCTGCTCATTCACCCCCACCCCAAACTGGGTAACCTGTGTCCTGACCTCTTCGTGTTGCAAGGGGGCGGGGCTTCAGACGGACACGGGGGCGGAGCCTCGGAAATAGCTCCGAGACAGCAGCCTCCTGTCAAGACCCTTCCCCTCTTTTATGAGGCATGTTATTGTATAAGCTGCAGCAGGAATGGTATGCTGCAGCAAAAGCATTTATGGTTTGATGGACAAGGGGGCGGGGCTTCGGACGGGCACGAGGGCGGAGCCTTGGAGCTATCCGAGGCTCCGGCCCCATGCCCATCCAAAGCCCCGCCCCCTCGTCCATCAAACCATAAATGCTTTTGCAACAGCATACCATTCCTGCTGCAGCTTATACAATAACATGCCTCATGAAAGAGGGGAAGGGTCTTGACAGGAGGCTGGTGTCTTTCAGGAAAACTGGGTCCCTGGATGTCAACTGAGGGGGCATGCAAAACCATGTGAGTAGCAGCCCACACCAGGCCCTGAGGTCTCCTATGTAAGTGGTGTCTATGTCAGTAAGTTTTGAGGGGTGTGTGTGTGTCACTAAGTAAGTAGTGTCTGTCAGTAGGTTTTGCGTTGTGTGTGTCAGTAAGTAGTGTCAGTAAGTTTTGTATTGTGTCTGTGTCAGTAAGTTTTGCATTGTGTGTGATTGTGTGTGTGTGTCAATAAGTAGTGTCTGTCAGTAAGTGGTGTTTGTGTACGTTTTGTGTTGTTCCGTGTGTGTCAGTATGTTTTGCGTTGTGTGTGTGTGTGTCAGCCAGTCCTGCAAGTGTGGCGGTACGCTCCGGTACGGCGTACCATTAAGAATGTGTCCGCCAGTACGGCATACCTCCGCCACACTGTAAAACACCACCACCAAGCTCCTAGACCTTGCTCGGAGGCGCCGCCAGCACCTTCTTCCTTTTCCAGGAAAAGGACTGCTGGGAGCATGAAGGTGATGTCATCACCCTCCCGCACCTGGCAGACTGGTAGAGAAAAAGTGACGGTGGGGTGCCTGGCCAGCGGTGTGTGGGTGTTATTCAGTATACCAGTTGTTGGGATCCCGGCGCACATTATACTGGCGCCAGAATCCCGACAACCGGCATACCAACACCTTTTCTCCCTCTTGGGGGTCCACGACTCCCCTGGAGGAAGGATAGCGTGGCGCTTACGTGCGCCACCGTGCCCACAGCGTGGTGAGCGCAGCGAGCCCTAAATGGGTTCATTTGCGCTCGCCCTGTTGTCAGGAAGACGGCGGTCGGGATCCCGGCGCCGGTATGCTGGCCGCCGGGGACCTGGCCGCCGGCAACTCATACTACACCCCGGCGAGTAACTCTAATGGTCAGGACACCTCCCAACAAGTACAATGAGGCGGCAATCCCGAGTTTTGCTGGTGCAGTAAGATTTATTGATCCAAAATCTTACTTAATAAATCTTACTGCACCAGCAAGACTCGGGAGTGCAGCCTCATTGTACTCTATCCACAGCTTGAAAAACCGAAGGAGGGCACTGGAGCAAATATTCACATTATAACAGGATGAGTGCTGGGTACACATCTTATATATAATATTTTTTATTCTGTAACCAGTGACACATCCTGCTGTCCTTGTCTCTGGAGTCCGCAGGGACAGGGGGTGTCTGTGCCATGGATTCACATAATATATAACCACTCCACCTAGTGTCACATGGTTACATCCCTTAATGACATGTGACCATGCCCACGGCGCGCAGGCACAGTACCACTGAGAAAAAAATTCTGTGTGCACCACTGGTGTCAGTAAGAAGTGTCTGTCAGTAAGTAGTGTTTGTGTCAGTACATTTTGCATGGTGTCTGTGTCAGTAAGTTTTGTGTTGTGTTTGTGTGTCAGTAAGTAGTATTTTTGTCAGTATGTTTTGCATTGTGTGTGTGTCTATCAGTAAGTGGTGTCTATGTCAGTTAATTTTGTGATGTGTGTGTGTGTGTGTGTGTGTGTCTATCAGTAGGTTTTGCTCTGTGTGTGTCAGTAAGTAGTGTCTGTCAGTAAGTGGTGGGTGTCTGTGTCAGTAATGCCCCTTTCACACCGCAAAAATAACCTGGTATAGACCGGGTATATTGCCGAGGCGACACGTTTCGATGTGCGTTTTGAAAGGGGTCATGGGCGAATTCCGGGTTGTCTGACCTGGTAATTCAACCCGGGAATAAAGCAACCCAGGACCCGTTCACTGCATAGGGAGTGGCGGCGCGGAGATGATCTCATCTCCCAGCACTGTCTCCGCACCCGCCCCTGATGCCGACTCCATCTCCGCCCACGGATGGCAACCTGAACCAGCAAATTGCCGGGTCGGGTTGGCGGTGTGTAGGGTCAAATGCCGGGTCCCACCCAGGAATGGACCCATTTCCAATTCCCAGGTGGGACCCAGCATTGTGATGTGAGAGCGGTATAAGTATTGTGTTGTGTGTGTGTGTGTCAGTAAGTAATGTCTGTGTCAGTAAGTTTATCTGTGTTGTGCATGTGTGTCAGTCAGTAATATCTATCAACAAGTGGTGTCTGTGTCGGTAAGTTTTGCGTGTGTGTGTGTGTTAGTAAGTAGTGTCTGTCAGTAACTGATGATTGTTTCAGTAAGCTTTGTGTTGTGTGTGTGTGTGTGTCAGTAAGTAGTGTCTGTCAGTAAGTGGTGACTGTGTCACTCACATGGCATAGGCCACACACCCTATTTAGACCACACCCACACCACACTGATCACATCACTAGTCACACCACCGCAGCGCTTCACACCTCCTGCCGAGGCACACAGTAGGTCCTTCCTAAATTTCAGCTCCAGGCCCATATGGACCTTCATCTGGCACTGCATATATTTACAGGTGGTGCACGATATGCATTTATAACATCCTGGTTTTTTGATGGTGCCAAAGAGTGTAGTATTCATTTTTGCAGTGATGTTGGTTTTTACTAAGCGATCACGGATACTTCTGCCCCTTCTATAACTGGGCATGATGCGAGTGTTTTTAAATATTGGTAGCTCCTTGTCTCCTGTGACAATGGGCCAAAGGGCCTTGGTTGCTTGTGGAATCACTGCACTGGCTGTGTTAAAGGTTGTCACAAACGGTATCTTGCTCTTATCTTCTTTTCTTTGTTTATTCGTGGGTTGCAACAATTGTTCTCGTGGCGTTTGTAATACTCTGTTCTTCGTTTCTGTCAATTCCTTGTGGTGATACCCTCTGGAAGCAAATTTGTCCACCATATGTGACAATGCTTGTTCTAAATCTGCTGGATCACTTGAGATACGGGCTGCCCTGATCATTTGTGATCGTGGCAACCCTTTGATCAAGGCCGGTGGGTGACAACTGCTGTGTAATAACATGGTATTCCGGTCTGTGCTTTTAGTATATAAAGATGTTTTCAGTCTTCCCTCCTTGATGCTTATGGTGACGTCTAGATAGTTGATACTAGATGTACTAACCCTGATGTGTGAATTTTATGGGGTGATCCATCTGGTTAATATTGGAGATTAATGAGGTTAAGATTGATAAAGGACCCGACCATAATACTACACTCTTTGGCACCATCAAAAAACCAGGATGTTATAAATGCATATCGTGCACCACCTGTAAATATATGGAACCAGGAAACTCTTTTGCCAACCAGCAAACTGGACAACAATACAAAATAAAACACGTGGTAACGTGCACTACAGCCTTCATAGTGTACACTATCACGTGCCCTTGTGGGCTTATTTACGTAGGACAAACCATAAGAAATCTACGTGACCGTATGGCTCTTCACAGATCGGCGGTCAAGGCAGCACTGGAAGGAAAGAACATAGACCAACCCGTAGCAAGACACTACCGACAACAGGGACATCATCTATCAGATCTTCGATGCAAGATCATAGATCACATTCCACCCTTGACAAGAGGAGGCGACCGTCAAAAACTTCTGACCAAGTGTGAATCCAAATGGATATTTCTATTGGGAGCGCTAGCACCTAACGGACTAAACGAAAAATTTACCTGGAACACCTTTTTAACTTGAAATTAGCTTATCATAATACATAATAAATTAGCATGCATTTACTACTAAATATGTATAACATTATGATTACTAACTAGTGGTAGCTATATGTAAATTACTTCAAGAATTAACCCTATACGCATGCTATTAACAGTAAATTTGATAGAGCTTTAGATCTTGTGATTTTAATTGCACCATTTACTTTCACATATTAATGTTCACGTTTTTTCAAGATCACATATAGATCACATATTCAAGCTGTTGTACAAGTTTTTATAGCTTGATCATTACTTTGACATTTCAGGTTCTCCCGGCGTGACGGGTCCCGAGGCTTCGTCGGGTTGCCCAGCAACCATGACGTCATAAACGGAGCGACCAGCTGTCGCACCCGGAAGCCGACGGCCCGGGACTCCGAGAGACTCCGCACGCCACACACACCGATATATATTGCAGGTAAGCACCTTAAACACTGTTCAGTCAATTGTATTTTTTTCTCACAATGCACAGCCTGACGAAAAGACCGCAATGGTCTTGAAACGTTGCTTTTGCACCATGCTGTAACCTTTCAATACAAAGTTTATTTTGAAAGACCTTGGAGTGCCGCCTGTTTTTCTTCCACCCAGTACCATATCGGTCTGTGGGAAGGATTCCTTTGTCTATATGCACAACGAAGAGGGCACCCGGGCATAATTACTTCATTCTTCATCCAGAGTGCCGGATAATACATTCCTATATATATATATATATATATATATATATATAGATACATACATCGTCATATGCATTCTGTACAAAACATCAAGATAGAGATATTATTCCCTGATAAACACAAACACATATAACAGAGGGATTATGTTTCACAATAGTATTGTTACGCACACCAGTGCTAACAGGAGTATACCAGTGTATGAACAGAGAGGGAAGCGAAGCAAACGAACTCACACACAGCATAACATAACATACACAGGAGGTGATGGAATAACTAATAAACATAAAGTGAACGGAGAAGCCCAAAGGCTCAGGAATTGGGTGTCTCCCTAGTGTCAGGGATGCTCAGATGGAATAGAGTGGACAATGAAGCGAGGTGTAGTGATTTAACATGTGGAGCACCCGAAATGATGTTGCTAAGAGCAACAGAAAAAACCCCAAAGGGTTACCAACGGGTGTGGGAATAAACTCCTTGGTCAGAGATAGAAATATAGACACAAGGAGAGTATCCACAATCCTAACCCATACTTGCAAAGCACAGGTTCAGCTTACTGCCACTAAACTGACACCTGGACGCCCTGCACAGTGAGGGAGGATTAAGCATGCAAGTCTGAGAGTACAGCCGCAAACCTGCTGGGTTCACAGAATAGCAAAAGAACCCCAGCAGGTCAAACAACTGACTCCAGTCTTACTGCTAGGTCCGGATTGGCAGAATGAAGTACCGAATCCCAAGGCCTATTCGCAGTAAGCAACAAGTAAATACAAAGTCACACAGTACTAGCTAACTCTCTGGAACTGACTAACAAACAAAGATTTAGCAGCATTTGCCTAGCCTGAGAGGATGGTTTATATAGAAGGTGCTGTCCACGCCCCCCTCAGAAATCACAGACTGTGAGCACAAAACCAGCGCCGGATTCCCTGCCGTGCACAGAGCCTGTAACCACTACACAGTAAAAACCAAGACCGGAGTATCAGCTGCACTCAGGTTACTTCGCTAACACTTGCCTCCCGGTTGCCATGGCAACATGGCAGCACAGAGCAGGAGATCCTAACAAATATGTGATGTCCAGTTCTACAGTTCTATTGGGAATCCAGGCAGCATGCTGTATAGGTGATACCACAGTTCTGTCCTCCCTCTTTACACTTACGCACTGAATCCAGAAAAAGGCTGGCAAAAGTACTCCTCATGAGCCCGCTGGGACTGAGTCCATTACATAAAGTACTCCTCATGAGCCCGCTGGGACTGAGTCGGTTACATAAAGTACTCCTCATAAGCCAGCTGGGACTGAGTCCGTTACATAAAGTACTCCTCATGAGCGAGCTGGGACTGAGCCCGTTACATAAAGTACTCCTCATGAGCCAGCTGGAACTGAGTCCTTTACATAAAGTACTCCTCATAAGCCAGCTGGGATTGAGTCCATTACATAAAGTACTCCTCATGAGCCAGCTGGGAATGAGTCCATTACATAAAGTACTCCTCATGAGCAAGCTGGGACTGAGCCCGTTACATAAAGTACTCCTCATGAGCCACCTGGGACTGAGTCCGTTACATAAAGTACTCCTCATGAGCCAGCAGGGACTGAGTCCATTACATAAAGCACTCCTCATAAGCCAGCTGGGACTGAGTCCGTTACATAAAGTACTCCTCATGATCCAGCTGGGACTGAGTCCGTTACATAAAGTACTCCTCATGAGCCAGCTGGAACTGAGTCCGTTACATACAGTACTCCTCATAAGCCAGCTGGGACTGAGTCCGTTACATAAAGTACTCCTCATGAGCCAGCTGGGACTGAGTCCTTTACATAAAGTACTCCTCATAAGCCAGCTGGGACTGAGTCCGTTACATAAAGTACTCCTCCTGAGCCAGCAGGTACTGAGTCCATAACATAAAGTACTCCTCACGAGCCAGCTGGGACTGAGGCCATTACATAAAGTACTCCTCATGAGCCAGCTGGGAATGAGTCCATTACATGAAGTACTCCTCATGAGCCAGCTGGGACTGAGTCCGTTACATAAAGTACTCCTCATGATCCAGCTGGTACTGAGTTCGTTACATAAAGTACTCCTCATAAGCCAGCTGGGACTGAGTCCGTTACATACAGTACTCCTCATAAGCCAGCTGGGACTGAGTCCATTACATAAAGTACTCCTCATGAGCCAGCTGGGACTGAGTCCTTTACATAAAGTACTCCTCATAAGCCAGCTGGGACTGAGTCCGTTACATAAAGTACTCCTCATGAGCCAGCAGGGACTGAGTCCATTACATAAAGTACTCCTCAAGAGCCAGCTGGGACTGAGGCCATTACATAAAGTACTCCTCATGAGCCCGCTGGGACTGAGTCCGTTACATAAAATACTCCTCATGAGCCAGCTGGGAATGAGTCCATTACATGAAGTACTCCTCATGAGCCAGCTGGTATTGAGTCGGTTACATAAAGTACTTGTTATGATTCCCGTACTCCAGACCAGAGGAGATCTTATGGCAGAGGTCTGAGTACTGGAAAGATATGCTGGTTACGGGAGCAGGAAAGCCTAGTAACCCCTGGCGCCCTAACTCCGTTGTCTCGCCCGTGTTATCAGAAATCCCCTGCGAGACTATGGTTGCTTGAGCCCATGGCAGCCGCGTTCGAAGGGCGGATTATGTCTGCCCAACCCCGATGCCCCCTCAGGTCTTAATGGGAGACAAAGGGAAATCCGAGACAGGGTGATAACAAGGGGAACCTCTGACTAAGCAACCAGGCCAGGGGCTACAAGCTATCTAACTTAAACAAAAAGTATGTGCGGACAAACCGCCAGGGAAAAGGACAAAGAAAGATCCACTGATCCGTTACTCCTATCCAGCAACGCTGGATACCAGAGTGGATTTGTGGGAGCGGAATCCTCCGCAAAAGCTCCGGAACACAAAGAAATTAAATAATAAACAGTAAGCGGTCAAGCCGCAACACACGGCTGCGCCGCGACTCACGAACACCACAGGATGTTAAAGGTGCTCGGTCAGACTCCAGGAATAGATGACAAATTCCGAGTACAGGATCACTGAGGACAGGAACAACCGGATTGAGCAGGACTGGAAACTCTCTGTAACTGACACAGCAAACAGGAAGCTATTACCGGCGTCTGTGAGAAGTCCTGAGAGTGCCTTTATTTGGGAACCCTCCAATCAGGATCCAGACAGGGTAATAATCATCATGCCGTGCAGCTGCATGCTGCACGGCCAGGAAACAAATTAACTGATTAATTAGACCTAGCAACGGGGAACGCGGTCCGACAGTGGCGTCCCCGTTGCTATGGTCTGAGCGGCTCCGTGCGCCCGGCGTCTAGCGTTGCTAGGGAGCCGGCGGCTGTGTGCCTGCGGCGTCCCTAGTTGCTAGGCGCCGGGCCGCACTGACGGGCGGACCCTCGGCGCCTAACAGTACCCCCCCCTTGAGGAGGGGTCAAGGAACCCCTAAGGCCAGGTTTCTGAGGAAATTCTCGAAAAAATGCCTTTTTAAGTCTTGGGGCATGGAGATCCTCATCCAGGACCCAAGACCTTTCTTCTGGACCATAACCTTTCCAATGTACCAAAAAATAAAGCCTTCCCCGGGACAACCTGGAATCGAGAACCTTCTCCACCAAGAACTCCTGCTGACCCTGTACATCTATTGGTGATTTCCCCTGAGAGATCTTGCGAGGAAATCTACTGGACGAAACATAAGGTTTCAACAAGGAGCAATGGAAGGTATTTCCGATCCGTAAAGCTTTTGGTAAACGTAACCGGAAAGCAACTGGATTGACTTTTTTTATAATATGGAATGGTCCAATAAATTTAGGGCCCAATCTGGCTGAGGTTTGTCGAAGTTTAATGTTGCGAGTCGACAACCATACCCTATCTCCTACTTTAAAAGTGCACGGCCGCCGGAGCCTGTCAGAAAATTTTTTCTCCCGAAATGCCGCTTTTCTGAGAGCAAGGTGCACTTTTCTCCAAATGAGTCTGAGATGAGAGGTCAAGGTCAGCGAGGAGACAGAGGAATGTTGAAAAAAGGAATTAGCTCTGGGATGAAAACCAAAAACTGTAAAAAATGGAGACACATTGGTGGAGGAATGACAGGCATTGTTGTAAGCAAACTCCGCCAACGGAAGAAACTCAGACCAGTCATTTTGGAGTTTGGCCGAGTACAAACGCAAATATTGTTTTAATGATTGATTAACTCGCTCAGTCTGCCCGTTGGATTGGGGATGGTAGCCAGACGTTAAAGATAATTTCATCTTTAATGAGGCACAAAAAGACTTCCAAAATTGTGCAATGAATTGTGGACCCCGATCAGAAACAATATCAGTGGGTAACCCATGGAGTCTGAAAACATGGCGGAGGAACAAGACTGCCAATCCCTGGGCAGATGGCAATCGGGGAAGAGCAATGAAATGGGCCATTTTGCTAAAACGGTCCACTACCACCCATATGACTCGGCATCCGGCTGACAGAGGGAAGTCCACCACAAAATCCATGGAAATATGAGACCATGGCCTAAGAGGAACATTCAAGGGCATGAGTTGACCGATAGACAAGGAACGGGGAACTTTATGCTGTGCACAGACCTGACAAGAAAAAACAAACTCCTTAATGTCTTTGGAAAGACCAGGCCACCATACTGAGCGGGAAACTAATTCCAAAGTCTTAGCGATCCCCGGATGCCCGGCAACTTTGCTATCATGAAACTCCGTCAAAACAGTTGCTCTCAAAAACTCAGGGACATAAAGACGACCAGCAGGAGTATTTCCAGGAGCTTGATGTTGAAGCTGCTTTAACTGGGTAAATAAATCTTGTGTGAGGCCTGCCCGATGACTGAAGACGGAAGTATGGGAGTAACAGGACTGTTATCTTGAACTGGAAGAAAACTGCGTGACAGGGCATCTGCCTTGGTATTCTTGGAACCTGGCCTGAAGGTGATAATGAACTTGAAACGAGTAAAAAATAAAGCCCAACGAGCTTGCCGGGCATTCAGCCGTTTAGCTGATTCAATGTATTGAAGATTTTTGTGATCAGTCAAAACAGAAATGGTATGAGTGGCTCCTTCAAGCCAATGCCTCCACTCCTCGAAAGCCCATTTAATAGCCAGTAATTCCCGGTTACCAACATCGTAGTTGGATTCAGCAGATGAGAATTTCCTGGACATAAAGGCACAAGGATGTAGTTCAAGAGAATCCGGATCCTTCTGAGATAGGATAGCCCCTACTCCAACCTCCGAGGCATCAACCTCAACAATGAAAGGCAATTCTGGGTTGGGATGTCTGAGGACTGGGGCTGAGACAAAGGCTTGTTTCAAGGCCTGAAAAGATAACTCAGCTTCACGTGACCAGTTGGTTGGATCTGCTCCCTTCTTAGTCAGTGCCACAATGGGAGCAACTAGGTCGGAGAAAGAGTGAATAAATCTTCTATAGTAATTCGCAAACCCTAAAAAGCGCTGAATTGCTTTTAAGTTGGTGGGTTGCGCCCAACTAAGGATGGCTTGGAGCTTCTTTGGTTCCATACAGAATCCCCGAGGAGAAATGATGTACCCTAAAAAGGATACCTCCGTGACATGAAATTCACACTTCTCCAGCTTGGCATATAGGTGATTTTCACTTAATTTTTTTAGAACCTGACGCACCTGGGTAACATGTTGTTCTATAGAGTCAGAATATATCAAGATATCGTCTAAGTAGACTACAACGAATCTTCCCAGAAATTCACGGAGCACATCGTTAATGAGATCCTGGAAAACTGCCGGAGCGTTAGACAGGCCGAATGGCATAACCAGATACTCATAGTGACCCGACTGAGTACTGAATGCCGTCTTCCACTCATCCCCTGACTTGATTCGGATGAGGTTATATGCTCCTCTCAGGTCAATCTTAGAAAAAAATCACAGCCGAACGTAGCTGATCAAAGAGGACAGAAATCAGCGGCAAAGGGTAAGTATTTTTTACTGAGATCTTATTCAAAGCCCTAAAGTCAATGCAAGGTCTGAGTGAACCATCCTTCTTCTCCACGAAGAAGAAGCCTGCACTTAAAGGGGATTTAGATGGCCTGATAAATCCTTTCCCTAGGCTTTCTTTAACATACTCATTCATGGCCACAGTTTCTGGTCCGGACAATGCATATAACCTTCCCTTAGGCAAAGTGGCACCAGGAATTAGCTCAATAGCACAGTCATAAGGCCGATGGGGAGGCAGAATGTCCGCATTGCCTTTGGAAAATACATCAACAAAATCCTGGTATTCCACAGGAATGGGTGCGGGAATGACAGCAGCTATTCTGATGGGAAACGTAATACATTCCTTACTACAGATGGTACCCCATTGTGAGATCTCCCCCGACTGCCAATCAATGATGGGATTATGAAAGGCCAGCCAAGGGTGACCCAGAACCACTGGAACTGCTGGGCAATGGGTAAGGAAAAACTCAATCTTTTCAGAATGCAGAGCTCCTACCGAAAGTAGAACAGGGGGTGTACAGAGAGAAATAACCCCATTGGACAAGGGACTCCCATCTAAACCATGCATGGTGATACACCTACCCAAGGCTAACTGAGGAATACCTAATGCCTTGGCCCATGTTAAGTCCATAAAGTTCCCTGCAGCTCCACTGTCCACAAAAGCCGAGACCGAGGAACAGAGACTGCCAAAGGAAACTTTAGCTGGGACTAACAGTGAATTATTTGAGGAGATAAGCTGCAGACCAAAGTGAACCCCCTCACAAATCACTTGGTCGAGGCGTTTCCCGACTTGTTCGGACAATTACGGGCAAAATGTCCCTTACCTCCACAGTATAAACAAAGACCAGAATTTTGCCTTCTGGTTCTTTCTTCAGGAGACAGTTTGGAGAGGCCTATCTGCATGGGCTCCTCTGTGTCCACAGGAATGGAAAAAACACAAGGAGTAGACCCGACAGATGCTCCTTTTTCAGCCCTCCGCTCTCTGAGACGACGATCAATCTTAATAGAGAGCTCCATGAGTTTATCGAGAGTCTCAGGAGCGGGATACTGAAGAAGACTGTCTTTTATAGACTCGGATAAGCCGAGGCGAAACTGACTGCGCAGGGCTGGGTCATTCCATCCACAGTCGTTCGACCAACGGCGAAACTCTGTACAATAAATCTCTGCGGGATTCCTACCCTGTCTGAGAGCACGCAACTGACTCTCGGCGGATGCCTCTCTATCAGGGTCGTCATACAATAGCCCTAAAGACCCCAGAAAGGCGTCTACAGATAATAATGCCGGATCGTCTGTTCTTAAACCAAAAGCCCAGGTCTGGGGATCCCCCTGAAGTAAAGAAATAATAATTCCAACCCGCTGAGATTCCGTACCTGAGGAGACTGGTCTTAAACGAAAATAAAGTTTACAAGACTCTTTAAAATTAAACAACTGTTTTCTATCCCCAGAAAAACGGTCAGGCAAATGCATTTTTGGTTCAGGAATGACCCTCGGGGAAGTCCGTAACAGATCTTCCTGTGACCTCACCCGAAGGGACAGATCCTGAACCATCTGAGTAAGTTCCTGAATCTGGCTAACTAGAAGCTGGCCAGGATTTGGCCCAACACCGGTGGGATTCATGAGGCCGACAAATCTTCCAACTGAATAAGGAAAAAATTAAATCCTGTTTAATTTTAAATTTAGTCTGGCCGGTAATAATGTTATGATTCCCGTACTCCAGACCAGAGGAGATCTTATGGCAGAGGTCTGAGTACTGGAAAGATATGCTGGTTACGGGAGCAGGAAAGCCTAGTAACCCCTGGCGCCCTAACTCCGTTGTCTCGCCCGTGTTATCAGAAATCCCCTGCGAGACTATGGTTGCTTGAGCCCATGGCAGCCGCGTTCGAAGGGCGGATTATGTCTGCCCAACCCCGATGCCCCCTCAGGTCTTAATGGGAGACAAAGGGAAATCCGAGACAGGGTGATAACAAGGGGAACCTCTGACTAAGCAACCAGGCCAGGGGCTACAAGCTATCTAACTTAAACAAAAAGTATGTGCGGACAAACCGCCAGGGAAAAGGACAAAGAAAGATCCACTGATCCGTTACTCCTATCCAGCACCGCTGGATACCAGAGTGGATTTGTGGGAGCGGAATCCTCCGCAAAAGCTCCGGAACACAAAGAAATTAAATAATAAACAGTAAGCGGTCAAGCCGCAACACACGGCTGCGCCGCGACTCACGAACACCACAGGATGTTAAAGGTGCTCGGTCAGACTCCAGGAATAGATGACAAATTCCGAGTACAGGACCACTGAGGACAGGAACAACCGGATTGAGCAGGACTGGAAAACTCTCTGCAACAGACACAGCAAACAGGAAGCTATCACCAGCGTCTGTGAGAAGTCCTGAGAGTGCCTTTATTTGGGAACCCTCCAATCAGGATCCAGACAGGGTAATAATCATCATGCCGTGCAGCTGCATGCTGCACGGCCAGGAAACAAATGAACTCATTATCTAGACCTAGCAACGGGGAACGCGGTCCGACAGTGGCGTCCCCGTTGCTATGGTCTGAGCGGCTCCGTGCGCCCGGCGTCTAGCGTTGCTAGGGAGCCGGCGGCTGTGTGCCTGCGGCGTCCCTAGTTGCTAGGCGCCGGGCCGCACTGACGGGCGGACCCTCGGCGCCTAACAGTACTCCTCATGAGCCAGCAGGGACTGATTCATTTACATAAAGTACTCCTCATGAGCCCGCTGGGACTGAGTCCGTTACATAAAGTACTCCTCATAAGCCAGCTGGGACTGAGTCCGTTACATAAAGTACTCCTCATGAGCCAGCTGGGACTGAGTCCTTTACATAAAGTACTCCTCATAAGCAAGCTGGGACTGAGTCCGTTACATAAAGTACTCCTCATGAGCCAGCTGGGACTGAGTCCATTACATAAAGTACTCCTCACGAGCCAGCAGGTACTGAGTCCATTACATAAAGTACTCCTCACGAGCCAGCTGGGACTGAGGCCATTACATAAAGTACTCCTCATGAGCCAGCTGGGAATGAGGCCATTACATAAAGTACTCCTCATGAGCCAGCTGGGAATGAGTCCATTACATGAAGTACTCCTCATGAGCCAGCTGGTATTGAGTAGGTTACATAATGTACTCCTCATGAGCCAGCAGGGACTGATTCATTTATATAAAGTACTCCTCATGAGCCCGCTGGGACTGAGTCCGTTACATAAAGTACTCCTCATGATCCAGCTGGTACTGAGTTCGTTACATAAAGTACTCCTCATAAGCCAGCTGGGACTGAGTCCGTTACATACAGTACTCCTCATAAGCCAGCTGGGACTGAGTCCGTTACATAAAGTACTCCTCATGAGCCAGCTGGGACTGAGTCCTTTACATAAAGTACTCCTCATAAGCCAGCTGGGACTGAGGCCATTACATAAAGTACTCCTCATGAGCCCGCTGGGACTGAGTCCGTTACATAAAATACTCCTCATGAGCCAGCTGGGAATGAGTCCATTACATGAAGTACTCCTCATGAGCCAGCTGGTATTGAGTCGGTTACATAAAGTACTCCTCATGAGCCAGCAGGGACTGATTCATTTACATAAAGTACTCCTCATGAGCCCGCTGGGACTGAGTCCGTTACATAAAGTACTCCTCATGATCCAGCTAGTACTGAGTCCGTTACATAAAGTACTCCTCATAAGCCAGCTGGGACTGAGTCCGTTACATACAGTACTCCTCATAAGCCAGCTGGGACTGAGTCCGTTACATAAAGTACTCCTCATGAGCCAGCAGGGACTGAGTCCATTACATAAAGTACTCCTCACGAGCCAGCTGGGACTGAGGCCATTACATAAAATACTCCTCATGAGCCAGCTGGGAATGAGTCCATTACATGAAGTACTCCTCATGAGCCAGCTGGTATTGAGTCGGTTACATAAAGTACTCCTCATGAGCCAGCAGGGACTGATTCATTTACATAAAGTACTCCTCATGAGCCCGCTGGGACTGAGTCCGTTACATAAAGTACTCCTCATGATCCAGCTGGTACTAAGTCCGTTACATAAAGTACTCCTCATAAGCCAGCTGGGACTGAGTCCGTTACATAAAGTACTCCTCATGAACCCGCTGGGATTGAGTCCGTTACATAAAGTACTCCTCATGATCCAGCTGGGACTGAGTCCGTTAAATAAAGTACTCCTCATAAGCCAGCTGGGACTGAGTCCGTTACATACAGTACTCCTCATAAGCCAGCTGGGACTGAGTCCGTTACATAAAGTACTCCTCATGAGCCAGCTGGGACTGAGTCCGTTAAATAAAGTACTCCTCATAAGCCAGCTGGGACTGAGTCCGTTACATACAGTACTCCTCATAAGCCAGCTGGGACTGAGTCCGTTACATAAAGTACTCCTCATGAGCCAGCTGGGACTGAGTCCTTTACATAAAGTACTCCTCATAAGCCAGCTGGGACTGAGTCCGTTACATAAAGTACTCCTCCTGAGCCAGCAGGTACTGAGTCCATTACATAAAGTACTCCTCACGAGCCAGCTGGGACTGAGGCCATTACATAAAGTACTCCTCATGAGCCAGCTGGGAATGAGTCCATTACATGAAGTACTCCTCATGAGCCAGCTGGTATTGAGTAGGTTACATAATGTACTCCTCATGAGCCAGCAGGGACTGATTCATTTATATAAAGTACTCCTCATGAGCCCGCTGGGACTGAGTCCGTTACATAAAGTACTCCTCATGATCCAGCTTGTACTGAGTTCGTTACATAAAGTACTCCTCATAAGCCAGCAGGGACTGAGTCCGTTACATACAGTACTCCTCATAAGCCAGCTGGGACTGAGTCCGTTACATAAAGTACTCCTCATGAGCCAGCTGGGACTGAGTCCTTTACATAAAGTACTCCTCATAAGCCAGCTGGGACTGAGTCCGTTACATAAAGTACTCCTCATGAGCCAGCAGGGACTGAGTCCATTACATAAAGTACTCCTCACGAGCCAGCTGGGACTGAGGCCATTACATAAAGTACTCCTCATGAGCCCGCTGGGACTGAGTCCGTTACATAAAATACTCCTCATGAGCCAGCTGGGAATGAGTCCATTACATGAAGTACTCCTCATGAGCCAGCTGGTATTGAGTCGGTTACATAAAGTACTCCTCATGAGCCAGCAGGGACTGATTCATTTACATAAAGTACTCCTCATGAGCCCGCTGGGACTGAGTCCGTTACATAAAGTACTCCTCATGATCCAGCTAGTACTGAGTCCGTTACATAAAGTACTCCTCATAAGCCAGCTGGGACTGAGTCCGTTACATACAGTACTCCTCATAAGCCAGCTGGGACTGAGTCCGTTACATAAAGTACTCCTCATGAGCCAGCAGGGACTGAGTCCATTACATAAAGTACTCCTCACGAGCCAGCTGGGACTGAGGCCATTACATAAAGTACTCCTCATGAGCCCGCTGGGACTGAGTCCGTTACATAAAATACTCCTCATGAGCCAGCTGGGAATGAGTCCATTACATGAAGTACTCCTCATGAGCCAGCTGGTATTGAGTCGGTTACATAAAGTACTCCTCATGAGCCAGCAGGGACTGATTCATTTACATAAAGTACTCCTCATGAGCCCGCTGGGACTGAGTCCGTTACATAAAGTACTCCTCATGATCCAGCTGGTACTAAGTCCGTTACATAAAGTACTCCTCATAAGCCAGCTGGGACTGAGTCCGTTACATAAAGTACTCCTCATGAACCCGCTGGGATTGAGTCCGTTACATAAAGTACTCCTCATGATCCAGCTGGGACTGAGTCCGTTAAATAAAGTACTCCTCATAAGCCAGCTGGGACTGAGTCCATTACATAAAGTACTCCTCGTGATCCAGCTGGGACTGTGCTTGTTACATAAAGTACTCCTCATGAGCCAGCAGGGACTGAGTCCGTTACATAAAGTACTCCTCATGAGCCAGCAGGGACTGAGTCCATTACATAAAGTACTCCTCATGATCCAGCTGGGACTGAGTCCGTTACATAAAGTACTCCTCATGAGCCAGCTGTGACTGAGTCCGTTACATAAAGTACTCCTCATGGTGCAGCAGGGACTGAGTCCATTACATAAAGTACTCCTCGTAATCCAGCTGGGACTGTGCCCGTTACATAAAGTACTCCTCATGAGCCAGCTGGGACTAAGTCCATTACATAAAGTACTCCTCATGAGCCAGCAGGGAGAAGGGAGACAGGGCGGCCATTGCGGATTGAGAGGGGGGACGGTGACTCACTTACATCAATGGGCAAGAGCATAGAGTGTTGGGGCAGCATGTGCTTCCAGCATGTGGACAGACAGTGATAATCCACGGGCAGCGGGGCACATCCTCCTGGAGGGAGCGAGTCACGTCTTCAGAGGTGAGCTACGATGGCGGCGGGAGTAGTGTGTCTGCCAGGATATGCCACTCTTCTAGTGACGGTCACTCCCCCATTGTGACTGTAAGGCTGTTAAGCTGCGCTCAGTGCCAGGAGCAGGAGTCCCACCCACCATGTGTAGGGTAGCGCAGGGCACCACTCCCCTCTCTGCTATGCAGCTGTGGAGTACTCCAGTTTAAATAGTGAGTGTGGGGGCCCTTAATGTGTGGGGGCCGCTGTCGCCCTTCCTATAATCCGGCCCTGGGAGCAGTATCCATGAAGGGAACGACAGCAGCTGGGACCCGGGAGCTACAGGGAGCTACAGGGAGCAGGTGAGATTGTTTAACTTAGCGAGCAAGTACCTTTCATTACCAACCTGCCCCCCTGCTCCGCACGACTGCTCCCATCCGCCCCCCATGCACTGCACCACTGCTCCCATGCTCCGCACCACTGCTCCCATCCTGCCCTCTGTGATCCGCACCGCTGCTACAATACTGCCCCCTGTGATCCGCACCGCTGCTCCCATCCTGCCCCCTGTGATCCGCACCATTGCTCCTAACCTGCCCCGCACCACTGCTCCTGTCCTGCTCCGCACCACTGCTCCCATCTTACCCCCTCCTGCTCCACACCACTGCTCTCACCCCCCCCCCCACTCTGCATCATTGCTCCCAACCTGCCCCGCATCACTGCTCCCTTCCTGCTCCGCACCACTGCTCCCATCCAACCCCCTCCTGCTCCACACCACTGCTCCCGTCCGGCTTTCTCCTGCTCCGCACCACTGCTCTCAACCTCCCCCCCCACTCCGCATCATTGCTCCCATCCTGCCCCCTGTGATCCACACCGCTGCTCCCATCTTGCCACCTGTGATCCGCACCGCTGCTCCCATCCTGCCCCCTGTGATCCGCACCATTGCTCCTAACCAGCCCGGCATCACTGTTCCCTTCCTGCTCGCACCACTGCTCCCATCCTACCCCCTCCTGCTCCACACCACTGCTCCCGTCCGGCCCCCTCCTGCTCCTCACCACTGCTCTCAACCCCCCCTACTCTGCATCATTGCTCCCAACCTGCTCCGCATCACTGCTCCCTTCCTTCTCCTCACCACTGCTCCCATCCTACCCCCTCCTGCTCCACACCACTGCTCCCGTCCGGCCCCCTCCTGCTCCACACCACTGCTCTCAACCCCCCCCCCCACTCTGCATCATTGCTCCCATCCTGTCCCCTGTGATCTGCACCGCTGCTACCATACTGCCCCCTGTGATCTGCACCGCTGCTCCCATCCTGCCCCCTGTGATCCGCACCATTGCTCCTAACCTGCCCCGCATCACTGCTCCATTCCTGATTCGCACCACTGCTCCCATCCTACCCCCTCCTGCTCTACACCACTGCTCCCATCCGGCCCCCTCCTGCTCCACACCACTGCTTCCATTCTGCCCCCCCTGCTCCGCACCACTGCTCCCATCCTGCCCCCCCACTCCGCACCACTGCTCCCTTCTTGCCCCGTTCTGCTCCGCACCACTGCTACCTTCCTGCCCCCTCCTGTTATGCACCACTGCTTCCATCCTGCCCTCCCTGCTCTGCATCATCGGCAGGACTCAGCAAAAATTATGGCTGCAGTGCCTCAGCAGACACTGACCTCACCGCACGCCACTGCTGTGTGACTAAACTAAGCGACCCAAGTGGCCGACACAAACACCTGGCCCATCTAGAAGTGGCACTGCAGTGTCAGACAGGATGGCAGATTTAAAAAATAGTCCCCAAACAGCACATGATGCAAAGAAAAAAGAGGTGCAATGAGGTAGCTGTGTGACTAAGCTAAGCGACCTAAGTGGCCGACACAAACACCTGGCCCATCTAGGAGTGGCACTGCAGTGTCAGACAGGATGGCAGATTTAAAAAATAGTCCCCAAACAGCACGTGGTGCAAAGAAAAAAAGAGGTGCACCAAGGTCGCTGGATGGCTAAGCTAAGCGACACAAGTGGCCGACACAAACACCTGGCCCATCTAGGAGTGGCACTGCAGTTTTCTAGCGAGAGGATGAGTGCTTCCATCCTCATGTGAATCTGAACCACTAGCCATGAGCATAGGCCAGGGCTCAGCCGTTCCATGCCACTCCGTGTTGTAAATGGCATATTGGCAAGTTTACGCTTCTCATCATATGCTTTTAATTTTGATTATTGGGTCATTTTACTGAACTTTTGTAGTATACTTGACGAAACAGAGGTAGAGCAGTGGACTACTGTACCGTACTGCTATATATTATATACTGGTGGTAAGTAGAATTCTGCACTGTCCTCCTACTATATATACTGTGCACAATTAAAATGCACCACAGGTATGGATGGATTTTATTCTTGACGACACAGAGGTAGGTAGAGCAGTGGCCTACTGTACCGCACTGCTATATATTATATACTAATGGTCAGCAAAATTCTGCACTGTCCTCCTACTATATATACTGCGCACATCTAAAATGCACCACAGGTATGGATGGATAGTATACTTGACGACACAGAGGTAGGTAGAGCAGTGCACTACTGTACCGTACTGCTATATATTATATACTGGTGGTCAGCAAAATTCTGCACTGTCCTCCTAATATATATACTGCGCACAACTAAATTGCACCACAGGTATGGATGGATAGTATACTTGATGATACAGAGGTAGGTAGAGCAGTGGACTACTGTACCGTAATGCTATATATTATATACTGGTGGTCAGAAAAATTCTGCACTGTCCTCCTACTATGTATACTGCGCACAACTAAAATGCCCCACAGGTATTTATGGATAGTATACTTGATGACACAGAGGTAGGTAGAGCAGTGGCCTACTGTACCGTACTGCTATATATTATATACTGGTGATCAGCAAAATTATGCACTGTCCTACTACTATATATATACTGCGCTCAAAAACTTAAATGCACCACAGGTATGGATGGATAGTATACTTGACGACACAGAGGTAGGTAGAGCAGTGGCCTACTGTACCGTACTGCTATATATTATATACTGGTGGTCAGCAAAATTATGCACTGTCCTACTACTATATATATACTGCGCACAAAAACTTAAATGCACCACAGGTATGGATGGATAGTATACTTGACGACACAGAGGTAGGTAGAGCAGTGGCCTACTGTACCGTACTGCTATATATTATATACTGGTGGTCAGCAAAATTATGCACTGTCCTACTACTATATATATACTGCGCTCAAAAACTTAAATGCACCACAGGTATGGATGGATAGTATACTTGACGACACAGAGGTAGGTAGAGCAGTGGCCTACTGAACCGTACTGCTATATATTATATACTGGTGGTCAGCAAAATTATACACTGTCCTCCTACTATATATATACAGGTTGAGTATCCCATATCCAAATATTCCGAAATACGGAATATTCCGAAATACAGACTTTTTTGAGTGAGAGTGAGATAATGAAACCTTTATTTTTTGATGTCTCAATGTACACAAACTTTGGCCCTCATTCCAAGTTGTTCGCTCTGTAAATTTCATCGCATCGCAGCGATTTTCCGCTTAGTGCGCATGCACAATGTCCGCACTGCGACTGCGCCAAGTAAATTTGCTATGAAGTTAGGTATTTTACTCACGGCTTTTTCTTCGCTCAGGCGATCGTAGTGTGATTGACAGGAAATGGGTGTTTCTGGGCGGAAACAGGCCGTTTTATGGGCGTGTGGGAAAAAACGCTACCGTTTCCGGAAAAAACGCAGGAGTGGCTGGAGAAACGGGGGAGTGTCTGGGCGAACGCTGGGTGTGTTTGTGACTTCAAACCAGGAACGACAAGCACTGAACTGATCACAGATGCCGAGTAAGTCTGAAGCTACTCTGAAACTGCTAAGAAGTTTGTAATCGCAATATTGCGAATACGTCGTTCGCAAGTTTACGGATGCTAAGATTCACTCCCAGTAGGCGGCGGCTTAGCGTGAGCAACTCTGCTAATATCGCCTTGCGAGCGAACAACTCGGAATTACCTCCTTTGTTTAATACACAAAGTTATTAAAAATATTGTATTAAATGACCTTCAGGCTGTGTGTATAAGGTGTATATGAAACAAATGAATTGTATGAATGTTGTCAAAGTCAGAAAAATATCTCTATGCACGTTGCCATATTTGCACCGCACACTGGTCCGCGCTGCGCATGCGTACGCTCTCCCGTGAAGGCGCATACCCGCAATAGCGTGCACCCGCGGGCGCACGGTATGCGTATTTACGGTAGAGTTTATGTAGTCGTAGCGTGCGACTCATTCGTTACACATTTTCATAATTAATGTAGTTTATAGATCATGATCCCTTTAATGATTTCTGAAAGTTTAGTTAACATAAAACGTCCCTGAACGGAGGAATCCCTCTTTGTATGGTACGAAGGGTCTAACAGGAATCATATAGCAGTGTTTGGTACCCATCGGAAGAGTATTTAATTAACAATATTCCGGTGTTGGTTTGGAGCGTATTAATCGCTCGTGCGGATAGTTATGGACATAAAATGTTTATGTCCATTTCTATTATTTATACATACTCAGGTATGCGGCGGGAAACCCAGTTTCCCACCCACCTGAGCTGTTGAAAATCGTCACAGCCCACCTGTATGAATCAACCTATGACCTTTTGTTATGATGCGAAGCCGGATTCCTGTGTCCAATGGACGACAAGATTGTAGGGACCATTGGATTGCATTGTGTGTGGGGCATAAATAGGCAGGCCGACCACATCCAGCTCTCACTCTTCAACGGTTCTCATTGCTGAAAATCGGGTGCTGGATGTCCAGGCGCATGCGATCGTTTCCCCTTGTGCGTAAGTTTTCTCTCCGTAATCATATTGTCTTACTGTGAGCCATTTCTCTCATCTCTATCTCTCTCTCTCTCTCTCTCTACTCTTTCTCTCGTATCTCCCATTGACTAGTATTGTACTGTATTAGATCAGCATAGTATTGTATTGTATTTCTTGTATAGTTATTTGGTTAGGAAGTCTCTGTTATATTGTAGTGTATCATTTGTACTGTGATTCTTTTTGCAAGTATAATAGTTATAATACAGTTAATAGGCTTTGGACCCTAAACCAGTATCTGTGTATTTCCTATAGTGTTAAGTGTTCACTTGAGCGTCGGAGACGCTCAAGCAGCTTTGTAGTTAGTCAGGTTACACAAGGTTGCACTTACACCCTGTATTCACATTAAGGTATTCTGTGCATTTCATTGGTATAACGTTTAGACATAAAGGTATAGCGTTGTGAGCGTCTGCGCCGCTGGTGATCTCCTCGTGGTCTCGAGCGTCCGCTACGCCATAGCGAATCATTACTCTAGTCATAGCCAACAACGTGCTGTCCTGTGATCACTGGGCCGTGAGCGAACGTGACGCTTGAGCGTCTCGCCTACGGCTGAGCGATCGTTACGCAACTAGCGTACCCTTCCGGTACTTCTTAAGTGAACAGCGTATAGTGTTCTTAGACTTCATTAAGGGTTGTTTATACGACAAAGGAATTTAGCATTGTCAATTGGGGGCTCGTCCTATCCTTCTCATATCTGCACTAGGTAGATCAGCAGACATTATCCCCCAGCAAAGGGTGGGAGGTTGTCTCCCAGTGCTGACGGGATAAGCGTCTGCTTCGCTTAGATAAAGAGTGCTGAAGGAATCCGGGAACCGGAAGTAAGAACAAAACGCTTGTGTCTTTTAAAACTTTTATTTCTCTTCTGTCTTGCGTATACACGCACGCATACATATATCTGCATTTCTTTTTCAAATTTCGTATATCACTATTCCTGTTGCCAATTTTTATAGTTGATAGAAAGTGCTAAAAGAGATTTGCTGTTATTTCATAGTAGAGGTAATAGTTAAAGTATAGACCAACACACGGCTTGTCTGGGAGACAAGGCAGTCAGTGTGGTGTGCGGTAGATGATCAGGGATCATTTACATTGATAAAAGTAGAAATTGTGTTACGGTGGATCTTTGTTTTGCGTACACGTGTCCCTAACAAAAGACTTGCGTACGCAATCCAAAGGCAGACGCACGCAGCGTACATTACGCAACGTAGCGTCCGGTTACGCCCACGTAGCTCAAAGTCACGAAAAAGGTGAATTAGCACAAAGCGATAGTTAGCGCAAAGGCGATAAGTAACGCACAGCGGTAGATAACGCGACGCGGTAAATAACGCAAATCTATTTTTGGAAAAAAAAAAAAACTGAAATTTAGTTTAACAGATCCTGCTCCTAATTGGTAACACCGCTGGGCTGAAGAAAAATTTCTGCGCAGAAATAGGAGTGGAAGCAAAAGTGTACATGTGTTGAGTGAGTGTGTTTTTGTATACAAGTTATACAACTTAGAGGTTGAACCAATAGAAATCTGGTAGGACACACGTGTAAGTGACATATACGGTGGCTAAGGAGGCATCCTTGGTTGAATAATATTTGAGCAAGTAGAGTATAGCGGACTACAAGGTAACAAGACCAGGAGGTCACAAGGTAACAAGACCAGGAGGTCACAAGGTAACAAGACCAGGAGGTCATAAGGTACAAGTAGGTCCGCTATATAAACATACAAGAGGCACAACCCCGGGGGTTGGTGCAGAACCCATATAGGCCATAAGCTCTTGCTGAAGGAATCGCGGCCGGAAACATCGATTCCACTGATCTCTCAGTACATAACAGGTAGTGCTTATGTACTGAACGATTGTACCGCACGTAATTGTGTGCAGTAGTTAGTAATCTGACCTAATACCATTAGAGTAAAGTGGTCACAAACGCTATTTGTACATTCTGACGTGATTTGTGTAATTTTTTATTTTTAAGGGAAGTTCGCTGGTCACTCAGGAACTATCTAACAACCCCACCTTTACTGGAAAGAGTAAGTGTCCTGCGGGTAACCCTCATATGTTCCAGTAAACCGAAGGTTCTTTTGGTAGGGCCCTGTATCGAGTACGCCAGCACCACGTCGGTGTGATCAGGTCGTATTGGTCGAGGTGGGCGAGTGAGTGGGGTACTCGGTAAACCGCCACCGCCGGCCTATTCTGAATAATTTGGTTTGCTGTAAGGGTTCGCTGAAGACCGTGATATAAAGATCAAAGGAGTAGTAAGCAACACCTGCAGATTATGGGGGCCAATTGTTCAGGTAGGGGGCGATCAACCTCGGTTCGGGTTGATTCAGAGAACCGACCAGTCGGGTCGGCAAGATACATCATGTGTGAAAAATACGGAAGTCACACAGAGGTTTTATGTGATGAATGGGAGAGAATGACTGTACAAGACAGGGACAAATTCCCAAGAATAGGTAGCTTCAGTCCAGAAGTGTTACAAAATTTAAGGAGGAGGATATGTCTCATAAAATCAACAAAGAGACGAATTCAGCATCATGATTATTTACAGTTATGGCACCAGGAAGGTGAGATACAGAGAGGTTTGGCTCTGGCGGCGGGATCTGGGGCAGTAAGGAAACTGATAGCCACAGCCCCGCCACCACCATATATAGCAGGAGAGAAGTTGATTGCGGAGAGAAACGCACTGGGTTGTAAAACACAAACACTTAGTAACCCTGTAAATGTAAATGATGGTAACCAAGTAACTCATGCAATTATTAACCCGTGCAAGTTGTACCCTGTTTTGAACTTTCCTCAGGAATGTGATCAAGAAGACGATTCAGCAACAATTTCAGCTCTCTCTCTTGCGGCCACCATAGCAGAGACCACAGTAGGCACAGCAACACCCACGAGATTAGCAAAAGCCCCTAGCGGAGGGATAGGTGAGGTCGTGTCAACGGGTAAGTACGGCACCATGCACTACACTGAAACAATTGTACCACAAGTTGTAGAATCAACGCAGAATGAGGCTGTTAGAATTGCTCCTGTAAGGGTAATAGCAGTTCCCAATGGAAAAACAGATGTGTCTGGAGCCACTCCCATAAGGAACATTGCCATGTACACTCCATTTTCCCGAATGGAATTAAGAACAATAGTGTCCGAATTTCCTGACCCCAGGAAAGACTTAGTTGCTAGCCAAAAATACATCAGGGATCTAGGTAACACTGTAGAACCCAACAACAAGGATTGGCAGATACTGCTGAGAGCTTGTTTACCTTCCAATGTCGACTCAGTTCAATTCTTAGCTGATTGTGGACTAGATAAAGATGTACCGCTTACAGACGTGTACAACAAGGATAATGTAAAAAGGATAAATTTACAGCTAAAGGAGTATTTCCCAGCCGTTGTTAAATGGAACAAGATATTCTCCATTAGACAAAAAGAGTCCGAAACGGCAGCAGAATATTTCCACCGGGCACTATTAGAAATGGCAAAGTACACTGGAATAGAAGACATTAAGACCAACCCAAACCATTAAGACGTAGCAGTATCTGTACTGATGGATGGTTTAAAGGAAACATTAAAGACTAGGGTTCAGACCACACAACCATGTTGGCGAGGTCTGTCAGTGTCCACATTGAGAGAGGCTGCTATTGATCACGACAGAAACATCACTAGGCACAGGGAGTCACAAAGTGATAAGTTGATGTCAGTAAGTATACAGGCGCTGACCACAAGGCAGCCTGCGTATGTACCACCGAATCCTGTGGGTAAGGCAAGTGTAATAACATGTTTTTCTTGTAACAGACAGGGACACTATGCACGAGACTGTAGAACAAAGAGTGTACAAAGATCTTTTCAACCCCCTAGACAACGACATGACACACGACATTGGGAGCAGGGTCCACAGAGGCGGAGTTTTGAGCCACATACAGGGGAAACAAAAAGATATCCCCCGAACAGAGACTGGCATGCCTCTGATAGTTCCCAACTAACTCCCTCACAAGTAGTTGCTGCCAGCGGGATTCAGGGAGGTCAGCATACCCAATAGGGGTGTGGCCATACCTGTAATCTGCAGCCAGTTAAATTGATTGCCAGTCTTGGAAGTGAACCAGAGATTGCAATCAATGTAGCTGGTAAAACTTTAAACTTTCTTGTAGACACAGGGGCGGCCAAGTCAGTGATAAATTCGACAGTGGGCATGAGAACCACTGGTAGGACAGTTCCAGCCATGGGAGTAACAGGAGTAGTCCAGCACTACCCTGTTAGCAAACCAGCCGAGATTACAATAGGGCCTTTGCATACCAAGCATTCCTTTTTGCTGGCTGCATCTGCACCAACCAATCTCCTGGGTAGAGACCTACTATGTAAAATGGGGTGCGTCATTTATTGTACTCCTGAAGGTGTATTCTTGGACATTCCTGAGAATCACGCTCAGGAAGTGCGAGACATGTTAGACTCCCCATCAAAATTAATGTCACATACCATTATGACAAATAGGAATCCATCCCAAGTAGAAGAGATGACATCTCAGATACCAGAGTCACTTTGGACAAAAGATGGACAGGACACTGGATTAATGGCAAACGTAGCTCCAGTAGTTGTACAAGTAAAAGATGGTAGGATAGCTCCAAAAATCCCACAGTATCCTCTGAAGCCAGAGGTGGAGTTAGGAGTTTTCCCAGTAATAGAGCGCTTGCTACAACAGGGCATTCTAGTAAGAACGTCCAGCACAGCAAATAGTCCCATCTTCCCTGTTAAAAAGAGTGGGGGGAGGGGTTACAGGCTAGTGCAGGATCTAAGGGGGATTAACAAAATAGTGGAGAGTCAGTTCCCCGTAGTGCCTAATCCAGCTGTCATCCTAATGCAAATTCCTCCCACTGCCAAATTTTTCACTGTTATTGACCTCTGCTCCGCATTCTTTTCGGTACCTCTGCACCCTGACAGCCAATATCTATTTGCATTCACATACAGAGGAGTCCAATACACGTGGACTCGGTTACCCCAAGGTTTCATAGATAGTCCAAGTATATTTTCTCAGGCTTTGCATGATTGTTTACAGTCTTTCCAACCGGAGAGTGGATCAGTGTTGATACAGTACGTGGATGATCTACTACTGTGTTCTGATTCATTGGAGGCATCCCTGAAGGATACGAAACAGCTCCTGTTTCATCTTTCAGACACAGGACACAAGGTTTCCAAAGACAAGTTGCAATTATGCCAAACTAAGGTAAAATATTTGGGACACTGTCTAACACAAGGACTGAGACACCTGACCGCTGATAGAATCCAAGCCATTAGAGACATGACACTGCCACAAACCCAGCAACAGATCAGGACGTTTTTAGGAATGTGTGGGTATTGCCGTAATTGGATCCCAGGGTTTTCCATATTGGCGTTACCTTTGCAGGAAATGGTCTCTTCAAACAAACCTGATCGGATTTCGCATACAGACGAATCCGAAACAGCATTTGAGAGACTTAAACAGTGCCTAACGCAGGCGCCAGCACTAGGTATGCCAGATTATGGGAAACCCTTTGAACTATACGGAACAGAAAGTGCTGGGTGCGCAGCAGGTGTACTAACCCAAAAACACGGTGACGCCAGCAGGCCAGTCGCATACTACAGCGCTCAGCTAGACACAGTAGCGCGATCCCTCCCCACATGCTTGCGTAGCGTTGCGGCGATAGCATTGCTAGTGACAAAAAGCGAAGATGTCGTGCTAGGCCACAACCTCACAATCCATACACCGCATGCGGTATCTGCCTTATTGAATTCTGCCCAAACCAGACACGTCTCATCTGCAAGGTTTACAAGATGGGAATTGGCATTAATGGCCCCAGTAAACATCACCATAAGGAGATGCAGCGCATTAAATCCTGCAACATTTCTCCCAGGTGTGCCTGGTCAGACACAAAGGGTGGAAGGTGAGAGTGATGGGGAAGGAGGATTTAATGCAAAGGAAGATACACATGATTGTATGGAACATTTGACCCAAAATTTTACCGCAAGGCCTGACATCAGTGACAATCCACTGGAAGATGCAGAACTCACGTTCTACACTGACGGTAGTTGTCATAGACAGTCAGACTCGGGAGACTTGTGTACTGGATACGCAGTCGTAGATGACCAAGACACCATAGAAGCGGAACCGCTAGGCCCACCTCACTCAGCCCAAGTTGCTGAACTGGTCGCCCTAACCAGAGCATGTGAATTGGCTAAGGGTAAGTCAGCCAATATCTACACCGATTCTAGATACGCCTTCGGGGTAGTACACGATTTCGGAGCCCTATGGCGCCTCAGAAATTTCATGACGGCAGCTGGTACACCGATAGCGCATGCAGCATATATAAAAAGGCTTCTAACAGCGATACAGGAACCCGACAGAGTGGCTGTTATCAAATGTAAAGCACATACATATAGTCAAGACCCAGTATCCCTTGGTAACAGCCGAGCAGACGAAGCCGCAAAGCTTGCAGCTGCTACCCCCATACAGACAGACACCACACAACTGATGGTATTTAATACCATCAACACACAGAAGTTGTGTGAGATGCAGAATTTGTGTTCCACACAGGAAAGAGCAGTCTGGAAGGCAAAGGGATATGGCCAGGAGTCCTCAGGGCTCTGGACGGATGGACATGGTAAACCAGTGGCCCCCAGGGCATACCTTCCATGTCTGGCTGAAGCAGCTCACGGGCTGACTCATCTAGGCAAGGAGGGGATGTGCAAATTGGTAAGAGCATACTGGTGCGCCCCAGGATTCTCCTCTCATGCGAGCAAAAGAGCAATGTCATGCCTTACCTGTCTGAGAAAGAATATTGGAAAGGCAATACCTACAGAACCATCCCATATCCCACCTGCCGGCGGCCCTTTCCAGGTAATACAAATTGACTTCATTCAATTACCCCCATGTCGAAATTTGAAATATGTACTTGTCTGTATAGATGTTTTCTCAAATTGGGTCGAAGCATTTCCAGCAGCTACAAATACCGCTATGTTTACAGCTAAGAAAATTGTGCAGGAATTTGTATGTAGATACGGTATCCCTAGGATAATCGAAAGTGATAGGGGTACCCATTTTACAGGTGATGTCTTTCAAGGAATGTGTAAGTTGATGGGTATTGATAGCAAACTGCACACTCCGTACCGTCCACAGGCGAGCGCGAAGGTCGAAAGAGTGAACAGCACTATTAAAAATAAATTGAGTAAAGTAATGGCAGAGACAGGATTGACGTGGCCAGAAGCTTTACCCATTGTTTTGTATAGCATCAGAACCACTCCCAGGTCCCCTCTTAATCTGTCTCCTTTTGAAATTCTGTTTGGTCGACAACCGCATGTCATGATTAACCCTCAGGATGATTTGAAATGTAACAATGAAGTAACTGTAAAATACTTGATTAACATGAGTAAGCAGTTGAGGAATCAAAATGATAATCTGAAGTTGGTGATTCCTGATTTACCAGATAGTAATTGTCATGACATTGAACCTGGGGATTATGTAATGATACGAAATTTTCTACGCTCAGGTTGTCTTATTGATAGATGGGAAGGACCATACCAGGTCTTATTGACTAGCACCACAGCATTGAAGGTTGCTGAGAGAGAGACTTGGGTCCATTCATCCCACTGCAAGAAGGTTGCTGATCCAGAGAAGTCCCGTGATAAGGAACAGACGGTAGAGGTTGTATCACTGGAGTGTCTGTTCCAGGAGGACTGAGGCGGCACCTGAGCCTTGAAGACCGAAAGCAGTTGTCGACTCCCCAATCCCTTTTATTGTTTTTCTCCACTTCCCATCCCCTCTCCCTTGAAATATCTTTTTCCCCCTTCTCATACTTCTCCATTTCCTCCTCAAAGATGGACTTGCCCCAAGAGACTGTGATCCGGATTTTCCTGTTGACCATGATGTTGACCAGAGCAGTCTGTTCCGGCGAGAGTACCATAGAGGTCGAGAGAGGTTCTGGAATGGGTTCCGATTATGATGATGGAGGCGTAGTTTTCCAAGATCAACCTAACCAACAAGCAAAGGCGAGTATCAGAAAACGATCCGATAGAAGAAATTGTGATGGATTGTTAGCTGAAGAAAACTGTATCTGTAGGCTTTGTGACAATTTGATTGAAGATGGATGCATAAAGAAATGCCAATCCAGTTTTAATATCCATATGGACCGGCATCCATTGAGTGACTATCACTCCTTAGTGGGTAACGTATTAAACCAAACAGATTGTTGGGTATGCTCTCAAGTACCTCAGGGTCATAGCAAATCAGGGCTAGTACCATTTCCTTTAACGTTAGGGGAGGTACTTGAGCTAAGTGGTGGGAGACCGGTGGACCGGAGGTTTAACATCTCCAGCCCTCCTAGTTTGAAGCTCCACCAATACCATGTGGATAGGTCCCTCTTATGTTTTAATATCTCCAATCCCCGTAAGCCGGGAAATTGGGAAGTGTCATGGAGCAACCTTACCATGACCTTTTCGCATAGAGCAGATAGAATGCCTACAGATACAGAGCTTGTACGCCACATAGCCAGTAGAGGAAAATCTTTCCGGTATCGATATACCTTAGGAAATAGGATTACTAGAGTTGGAGAGGTATCACCAGGATACTGTGCACATATCGTACAAACTGATACGTGCATTAAGCAGATGGAAGAATTAGGGTCAGGAGAGTTCACCTGGAAGGTGTGTAACATGGTAATGTCCTTCTCCGTCCCATATGTTCTCCCCGATGATGCATATTTCATATGCGGGAGAAAGGCGTACAAGTGGCTGGCCCCAAACTCTGAAGGATTGTGTTATATTGGAAAAGTATTGCCTGAAGTGATGACTGTTACACATGACAAAATGAAGGACATACACCGTGGTGCCCAAGCTCCTTATACTCACACCCATTACGAGCACCGAGTTAAAAGACAACTGTCAGAAAGGTTAGAGCATCCGGCCTCTGATCTTATCCATGAATCCACCGGGATTCAGGTTCTGGTAGCGTTAGATTTCACTCGCACCGCTCGAGGAGTGATGAATTATAGATACATTTCCGCACTCGCCAATTTGTTAGATAATATCACTGAAATGTATGATGACACATTCAGATACACTGGAAGAGAACTTCAAGCTTATAAAACAGAACTAGTTCAGCATAGGATGGTTCTTAATTATCTTACAGCAGTAACAGGCGGATATTGTGTTACATTGGCAACACAGTACGGCATAAAGTGTTGCACGTATATCACAAATAGCACCGAGGATCCGGTAGAGGTCATAGACCAAAAGATGGACGATATTCTGCAATTAAAGTGGGAATTTCGTCGAAAACACAATCTCACCCTTGCTGCTGTAGGTAATGAGCTGACTGGTTGGGTGTCATGGTTGAACCCGCGAAATTGGTTCTCCGGTTTAGGAGACTGGGCTCAAGGAGTCATAATGGATGTTGGAAAGTTTCTACTATGTATCTTGGGTGTTGTTATATCCATTGGATTGATATTTAGATGCGGGCAGGCTTTAATGAGGTGCAAACAAAGTACAAAAGTGATGAGCTTGAGGAGTGAGGAAACCGTAATTAACCTGGATCTGATTTATGACCCAATGATAGAAACCAGGATGTGATGAAAATGCGATTATACGGTCCGTTTCTTTCACCTGTTTTTCTGCTTTTCTCCAAGATAACAAGACCCCCTTGGACGAGGAAGTTGACGAGACGCTATACAGACAACGGATGGACCAAAGAAAGAGTTTTGACCACTTGAGAAATGGACACTTGATGAACTTTGCCATGGATCCCCAGTTTCCCTAGTATTTTTAAACTCACGCTAGCCCAACATTCTTTGTAAATCTGATGGCACTGACAAAGCTTGTTGCTCATGCCTAAGGAGCAAAACAGCGCAAAGAAGACGACTTTCAACTGATACCGAACAAAACTTCGACGACAGATGTACATTTACCTGACATAGAATATCATTGCATTTTCCATAAGTGTTCTTCATTTTCATCTCTACAACCCTCAGGTAATAACACACATAGTATAGGGAATACAGGCACAGATATCAACAATCACATATTCCCCCATTCATGTATCATCAACTAAAATGTGCTCCCCATTTTGTTCAAAAAAAAATCCGAAAAGAGCTCGGTAAAGTTTGACAGCCCATCCACAGACCTGTACCACAGGATAAGAAGGAATTCAAATGTATACTTCGCAATACTTCGAAGCTTGATTTACCACACGTACGGCACGATGATACATGACCCTCCAAACATGGACTCATACACACATGCTTCTGTTTTCTCACTAGGTCATACCCTCTTCACACCTACTCCACTCTTCTCCCCTACCCAACCATGGAAATGAATTAACCCCTGACATATGTTTTTCTCCTTTTGAAATGTTTTAGAAGGTGGCAGTTATTATTGACTGCCAAAGGGTGGACTGTCAAAGTCAGAAAAATATCTCTATGCACGTTGCCATATTTGCACCGCACACTGGTCCGCGCTGCGCATGCGTACGCTCTCCCGTGAAGGCGCATACCCGCAATAGCGTGCACCCGCGGGCGCACGGTATGCGTATTTACGGTAGAGTTTATGTAGTCGTAGCGTGCGACTCATTCGTTACACATTTTCATAATTAATGTAGTTTATAGATCATGATCCCTTTAATGATTTCTGAAAGTTTAGTTAACATAAAACGTCCCTGAACGGAGGAATCCCTCTTTGTATGGTACGAAGGGTCTAACAGGAATCATATAGCAGTGTTTGGTACCCATCGGAAGAGTATTTAATTAACAATATTCCGGTGTTGGTTTGGAGCGTATTAATCGCTCGTGCGGATAGTTATGGACATAAAAAGTTTATGTCCATTTCTATTATTTACACATACTCAGGTATGCGGCGGGAAACCCAGTTTCCCACCCACCTGAGCTGTTGAAAATCGTCACAGCCCACCTGTATGAATCAACCTATGACCTTTTGTTATGATGCGAAGCCGGATTCCTGTGTCCAATGGACGACAAGATTGTAGGGACCATTGGATTGCATTGTGTGTGGGGCATAAATAGGCAGGCCGACCACATCCAGCTCTCACTCTTCAACGGTTCTCATTGCTGAAAATCGGGTGCTGGATGTCCAGGCGCATGCGATCGTTTCCCCTTGTGCGTAAGTTTTCTCTCCGTAATCATATTGTCTTACTGTGAGCCAATCTCTCTCTCTCTCCGTCTCTCTCCCTTCTCTTTCTCTCGTATCTCCCATTGACTAGTATTGTACTGTATTAGATCAGCATAGTATTGTATTGTATTTCTTGTATAGTTATTTGGTTAGGAAGTCTCTGTTATATTGTAGTGTATCATTTGTACTGTGATTCTTTTTGCAAGTATAATAGTTATAATACAGTTAATAGGCTTTGGACCCTAAACCAGTATCTGTGTATTTCCTATAGTGTTAAGTGTTCACTTGAGCGTCGGAGACGCTCAAGCAGCTTTGTAGTTAGTCAGGTTACACAAGGTTGCACTTACACCCTGTATTCACATTAAGGTATTCTGTGCATTTCATTGGTATAACGTTTAGACATAAAGGTATAGCGTTGTGAGCGTCTGCGCCGCTGGTGATCTCCTCGTGGTCTCGAGCGTCCGCTACGCCATAGCGAATCATTACTCTAGTCATAGCCAACAACGTGCTGTCCTGTGATCACTGGGCCGTGAGCGAACGTGACGCTTGAGCGTCTCGCCTACGGCTGAGCGATCGTTACGCAACTAGCGTACCCTTCCGGTACTTCTTAAGTGAACAGCGTATAGTGTTCTTAGACTTCATTAAGGGTTGTTTATACGACAAAGGAATTTAGCATTGTCAATGTACACACACTTTGTTTAATACACAAAGTTATAAAAATATTGGCTAAAATGACCTTCAGGCTGTTTGTATAAGGTGTATATGAAACATAAATGCATTCTGTGCTTAGATTTAGGTCCCATCGCCATGATATCTCATTATGGTATGCAATTATTCCAAAATACGGAAAAATCCCATATCCAAAATACCTCTGGTCCCAAGCATTTTGGATAAGGGAGACTCAACCTGTACTCTGCACAACTAAAATGCAGCACAGGTATGGATGGATAGTATACTTGACGACACAGAGGTAGGTAGAGCAGTGGACTACTGTACCGTACTGCTATACATTATATACTGGTGGTCAGCAAAATTATGCACTGTCCTCCTACTATATATATATATATATATATATATATATATACTGCACACAAAAACTTAAATGCACCACAGGTATGGATGGATAGTATACTTGACGACACAGAGGTAGGTAGAGCAGTGGACTACTGTACCATACTGCTATATATTATATACTGGTGGTCAGCAAAATTCCGCACTGTCCTCCTACTATATATACGGCGCACAACTAAAATGCACCACAGGTATGGATGGATAGTATACTTGACGACACAGAGGTAGAGCAGTGGACTACTGTACCGTACTGCTATATAATACTGGTGGTCACTGGTCAGCAAAATTCTGCACTGTCCTCCTACTATATATACTACAGTGCAGCACAGATATGGAGGTTTTTCAGGCAGAGAACGTAGATATTTGCAGCACACTGAGCACAGATATTTGCAGCACACTGAGCACTGAGCACAGATATTTGCAGCACACTAAGCACAAATATTTGCAGCACACTAAGCACAGATATTTGCAGCACACTAAGCACATATATTTGCAGCACACTAAGCACAGATATTTGCAGCACACTAAGCACAGATATTTGCAGCACACTGAGCACAGATATTCTCAGCACACTGAGCACAGATATTTGCAACACACTGAGCACAGATATTTGCAGCACACTGAGCACAGATATTTGCAGCACACTGAGCACAGATATTTGCAGCACACTGAGCACAGATATTTGCAGCACACTGAACACAGAAACTGAGAGAACGCAGCCACGTCCTCTCCCTATCATCTCCAATGCACGAGTGAAAATGGCGGCGACGCGCGGCTCCTTATATAGAATACAAATCTCGCGAGAATCCGACAGCGGGATGATGACGTTCGGGCGCGCTTGGGTAACCGAGCAAGGCGGAAGGATCCGAGTCTGCATCGCACCATGGAAAATGGGTGAAGTTCGGGGGGGGTTCGGATTCCGAGGAACCGAACCCGCTTATCACTAGTGTATATATATATATATATAAATGAAATGTTAAAGCTGCTGTAGCTGTTTCTTTCTTTTGTAATCCGCGAGTGGCTCACGTGACCACTAGTACTGGCTCTGGAAGGAACCCCTCTGCAGCGGGAAACTGGGGGCCACGAGCGGCTCATGGATAGGTCACGCAGGGGTATAAAAGGAGTGCTGCCACTGCAGGAGCAGTCTCAGTCTGGTATTTGCTCCTTTCAGAGTGCTGATATTCCTGTGTCAGCGCTGCAACTGTAAACATTGAGCTGCAACCAGTGGCAGTCGGCCCCAGGAGAGAGAGAAGCCAGGAGGGGAGGTCGGGTCCTTTCAGAGAAAGGTGACCAGGAGAGAGAGAGAGAGAGGGAGAGAGAGTGGTGTAGGGAAGACAGCCAGCCGGTGTCCGAGTTCAGCTGCTGCTGAGGGGTCTGAGAGGAGGCTTCCATAAGCAGCACCTGTAGAGATGTTATGAAGCTGATCTAGGCAGCAATGCATCGATTTTCTGTGGCCGATGTTGAATACTTTAGCTATCAATGGGTGAGAACCAGATAGTTTCCTGCCATCGATGGTAAAGACTACCCAGATAGTTTTTTTCCCTCTCTATATTGTTTGTAGCTTTATCCCGGGCATCTCCAATGCCCCGCCCCCAGTCACTGATTCGCTGTAATTGCACTCCATAGTTAAGAAGGGATGACCATTGGTGGCTGAAACCATCGATGGTTCCATAACAGATGGTTTCATAACATTGATGCTAGCCATCAATAGTACCATCAATGGTGACCATTGATGGATGACCCACCAATGGCCATCCCTAGGCTGAGGATCTCACTGTCCATGTTATGCACACCAGTGCCTGCAGGAAAGTACTGGTGTCAGAACTGTCATGCACTCCAGTGTCTGCAGGAATGTACTGGTGTTTGAACTGTTATGCAAAACAAATGGACTCACAGACAAACTGGGGAATATGACATAACGTACACAGAAGGTGATAGGGTAACAAAATACACACAAAGTGAACAGAGAAGCCCAGAGGCTAAGGAACTGGGTATCTCCCTTGTATTAGAACTGCTCAGATGGAAAAAGCAAGATGTTGTGTTTTAATACGTAGAGAACCCGAAATGCTGTTGCTAAGGGCAACAGCAAAACCCTAAAGGGTTACCAACGGGTGTGGCAGTAAACTCCTTGGTCAGAGATGGAATGATAGACACAAGGAGAGTCTCCACAATCTTAATTCTCACTTGCAGTGCACAGGTTTTAGCTTACTGCCACTAAACTGACCCCTGACACCTAGCACAGTGAGACAGGATTAGACAGGCAAGTCTTAGAATACAGCCGCAAACTTGCTAAGTTCACAGAGTAGTAACAGAACCCCAGCAAGCTAAACGACTGACTCCAGTCTTACTGCTAGGTCTGGATTGGCAGAGTGTAATACCAAATCCCCAGGCCTATTTGCAGTAAGCAACAAACAAATACAAAGCTACACAGTACTGGCTAACTTTCATGAACTGACTAACCAACAAAGATTCAGCAGCATCTGCTTACCCTGAAAAGAGGCCTTATAAAGCAGGTGCTGTCCACGCCCCACTCAGACCTCACAGACTGTGAGCACAAAAACCAGCACCGGATCCCCTGCCGTGCACAGAGCCTATAACCACTGCACAGCAAAAGACCCGAACCGGAGTATCAGCTGCGCTCAGGTTACTCCACTAGCACTTGTCTCCCGGTTGCCATGACGACGTGGCAGCACAGGGCAGGAGACCCTAACAGTACCCCCCCTCTGACGAGGGGTCAAAGAACCCCTACCACCGGGTTTATCGGGGAACTGCGAGAAGAAAGAGCGTATCAGTCTGGGGGCATGAAGATCACAACTGCGCACCCACGACCGCTCCTCCGGGCCATACCCCTTCCAGTGCACCAAAAATGACAGCCGACCCCGAACCACCTTGGAGTCAAGAATCCTTTCAACAACAAACTCCCTCTGGCCACGCATCAGAAGAGGGGAAGGTCTTCCACTGGAAGAAGGATTACTAATCGCCCATTTTAAAAGGGAACAATGAAATGTTTTATTGATACCCAAAGAACGGGGCAGATCTAACTGAAATGCCACCGGATTGATAACCCTGGTGATCTTATAAGGGCCGATGAACCGGGGCCCTAACTTATGAGATGGCTGTCTCAACTTCAAATTCTTGGTAGACAACCAGACGAAGTCTCCTAATTTGAAGCTGCAGGGTCTTTTCCGCTTATCAAAAACCCTTTTGGTCACTAATGACACAGACACAAGGGCTTTCTTCACTTTCCGCCAAATACCTCCAAGGACCGAAACCACAGAGGAACCACCAGGCGTGGAGTCCAGGGGGTCAAAAGAATTGGCCTTAGGATGATGCCCATACACACAAAGGAAGGGAGAGATCCCTGTAGCAGAGTGAGCCGCGTTGTTATAGGCAAACTCCGCCATGGACAGATGAGCAACCCAGTCAGTCTGACACTTGGAGACATAACACCTGAGGAACTGCTCCAAGGACTGGTTCACCCTTTCAGTCTGCCCATTAGACTGCGGATGGTAGCCTGACGACAAGCTGACAGAAATCTGGAGATCGGAACAAAATGCCCTCCAGAATTTGGCCACAAACTGGGATCCGCGGTCAGAGACCACATCAAGTGGCAACCCGTGGAGACGCACAACATGCAGCATAAATAATTCAGACAGGCGTCTGGCTGATGGCAGCCCAACCAGTGGAACGAAGTGCGCCATCTTCGAAAACCTGTCAACGACAACCCAGATGGCTGTCATCCCCGAGGATTTGGGCAAGTCCACCACAAAATCCATTGAAATGTGGGTCCATGGCTTAGATGGGATAGAGAGTGGATGTAATGGGCCAACAGGAACCCCTCTAGGAGTCTTATTTCGGGCACAGATGTCACATGCCCGAACCCACTGATCCACATCCTTAGCCACCGAGGGCCACCACACCGCCCTAGATAGCAACTCCCGAGTTCTGGCAATACCCGGGTGACCTGCCGACTTCTTGGCATGGAATTCCAGGAACACTCGCTGTCTTAACCTAGGAGGCACAAACAAAAGACCTACCGGAAGGTCTGGAGGAGCCTGCTCCTGTGCTCTAAGGACTAATGATAAGAGGTCCTGGGTAATGCCCACTTTAATACATGATGGGAAAACAATGGGCAACGGCTCCTCGGTGGTCTCCTGGATTGGAGCAAAACTCCGCGAGAGCGCATCAGCCTTGATGTTTTTTGACCCAGGGCGATATGTTATCAAATAATTAAAGCGAGCAAAAAAAAAGCCCATCGTGCCTGCCTGGCATTGAGACGCTTCGCTGACTCTAAATATGCCAGATTCTTATGGTCAGTGAGAATTGAGACCACAAACTTAGCCCCCTCAAGCCAGTGTCTCCACTCCTCGAGTGCATCCTTAATAGCCAACAATTCCCGGTTACCCACGTCATAATTCATCTCGGCAGGCGAAAATTTACGGGAAAAGTAAGCACAGGGATGAAGGCGATTATCAGACACTCCCATCTGAGAAAGCACTGCCCCAATACCCATCTCAGAGGCATCCACCTCCACCACAAAAGGACGCTCTGGATCTGGGTGTCGCAGCACCTTAGCCGAAACAAATGCCCTTTTGAGACGGGCAAAAGCCGCTTTAGCCTCACAAGACCAGTGAGCAACATCCGCCCCTTTCTTAGTGAGTGCCACCAAGGGCGCCACTATAGACGAAAATCCAGCGATAAATCGTCTATAAAAATTCGCAAAGCCCAGGAAACGCTGAAGCGCCTTCAAACTAGTGGGCTGCACCCAATCCAGGACTGCCTGTACCTTGGAACCCTCCATTTGGAAACCTTCTGGGGAGATAATATATCCTAGAAATGCGATTTGCTGAACTTCAAATTCGCACTTCTCCAGCTTCGCCCCAAGCCGGTGGTCTCTGAGTTTCTGGAGGACTAAGCGTACATGCTTCCGATGTTCCTCCAGGGAATGGGAGAAGATTAGGATGTCATCTAAGTATACAACTAAGAATCTATACAAATATTCCCTGAGCACATCATTCATGAAATCCTGGAAGACTGCCGGGGCATTACAGAGCCCAAAAGGCATCACCAAATATTCATAATGCCCTGAGTGGGTATTAAAGGCAGTCTTCCATTCATCCCCCTCTCTTATTCGGATTAGATTGTACGCACCGCGTAGGTCAATCTTAGAAAAAATGGTGGCAGTACGAAGCTGGTCAAACAAGACCGAAATGAGAGGCAGTGGGTATGAGTTTTTAATCGTGATACGGTTCAATTCCCTGAAGTCGATGCAGGGTCGCAACGAACCGTCCTTTTTACCCACGAAGAAGAACCCCGACCCAACTGGAGACTGTGAAGGTCTGATAAATCCCTTAGCCAAGTTCTCCTGAATGTACTCTGCCATAGCCTGAGTCTCAGGACGTGACAGGGAGTACAACCTGCTCTTGGGAAGCTTAGCATTTGGCAACAAATCAATGGCACAGTCATAGGGGCGATGGGGAGGTAGTACCTCTGCAACTTTTTTGGAGAACACGTCCGCAAAATCTGCATAACACCCTGGCAATCCTGGCAAACTTAGCTGCGAGAGCCTGACTGGAAGGCTCAAGCAACTCCTGAAACAATCAGTACCCCAACTAAGAATCTCCCCAGAGACCCAGTCAAATTGAGGATTGTGGGCCCTTAACCAGGGTAACCCCAACACCAATGGGGCAAAAGTACAGACAGTCACATAAAAGGACAATTTTTCAGAGTGTGTGGCTCCAATAAACAAAGAAATCTGGCTAGTGCAAGAGGTAATTTTACCTTGGGATAATGGTTCCCCGTTTAACCCACAAATCTCAATTTCCGATGCCAAGGGTACTAAGGGAACAGAGTGTTTCAGGGCGAATTGGCGGTCCATAAAAACCCTGTCGGCCCCACTGTCCACAAAGGCCTCAGTCTTGACAGTTTGACCGAGGATCTTCAAGGTCACCGGAATGATAAAAGTCTTCTTGGGAAATTCTGACTTCTGGCCTGACAGGATATTTCCCATCACCCTCAGGCCCTGAAGTTTTCCGGCTTTTCTGGGCATGATACTACCACATGACCTTTATTCCCACAGTACAAACACAACCCCTGCTGTCTCCTCCGCGTCTTCTCACGCGAGGAGAGGCGGGTAGCCCCAATCTGCATAGGCTCCTCAGAAAATTCCTAAGAGTCTGAGGTTCCCTTGGGAAGGAAGGAAATCTCAGTCTCCCTTTCAAGCCTACGCTCTCTCAGCCGTCTATCCACCCGGATGGATAACTGCATGAGCTGATCCAAGCTATCAGGCAAGGGATATTGTACCAGTTGGTCCTTTATCTGGTTAGAAAGACCTCTTCGGTACTGGTGTCTCAGGGCTGGGTCATTCCACTGGGTATCATGGGCCAACCTCCAAAACTCCGTACAGTAAACCTCAACTGGCCTTCGCCCTTGCTTAAGGATCGAAATCTGAGCCTCGGCTGAGGCCGTCTTGTCAGGGTCATCATACAACATGCCCAGTGCTGTAAAAAAAGCATCAACACTTTTAAGCGACGGACAGTCAGGCTGCAACCCATATGCCCAGACCTGTGGGTCTCCTTGTAGCAAGGAAATCACTATGCCCACCCGCTGAATCTCCGACCCAGAAGACTGAGGCCTAAGCCGGAAGTATAGCTTGCAGCTCTCCTTGAAACAAAAGAACTGCGAGCGATCTCCAGAAAAACGATCCGGGAGATTTACTTTCGGCTCCTTAACCCCTGCAGGTGCTGCTGCTGCGGGAGCTCCGCCAGAAGCCTGGGAGGTGTGCATTTTAATGGACAAATCATTAAATTGTCGAGTCAGGACCTGCACCTGATCGACCACCTGTTGCAACGTATTTTGAGGGGTATGCTCCATATTCCCACAAAATTTCAACAGGAGTATTAGGCTGCTGAATATGTTATGCACACCAGTGCCTGCAGGAAAGTACTGGTGTCAGAACTGTTATGCACTCCAGTGTCTGCAGGAATGTACTGGTGTTTGAACTGTTATGCAAAACAAATGGACTCACAGACAAACTGGGGAATATGACATAACGTACACAGAAGGTGATAGGGTAACAAAATACACACAAAGTGAACAGAGAAGCCCAGAGGCTAAGGAACTGGGTATCTCCCTTGTATTAGAACTGCTCAGATGGAAAAAGCAAGATGTTGTGTTTTAATACGTAGAGAACCCGAAATGCTGTTGCTAAGGGCAACAGCAAAACCCTAAAGGGTTACCAACGGGTGTGGCAGTAAACTCCTTGGTCAGAGATGGAATGATAGACACAAGGAGAGTCTCCACAATCCTAATTCTCACTTGCAGTGCACAGGTTTTAGCTTACTGCCACTAAACTGACCCCTGACACCTAGCACAGTGAGACAGGATTAGACAGGCAAGTCTTAGAATACAGCCGCAAACTTGCTAAGTTCACAGAGTAGTAACAGAACCCCAGCAAGCTAAATGACTGACTCCAGTCTTACTGCTAGGTCTGGATTGGCAGAGTGTAATACCAAATCCCCAGGCCTATTTGCAGTAAGCAACAAACAAATACAAAGCTACACAGTACTGGCTAACTTTCATGAACTGACTAACCAACAAAGATTCAGCAGCATCTGCTTACCCTGAAAAGAGGCCTTATAAAGCAGGTGCTGTCCACGCCCCACTCAGACCTCACAGACTGTGAGCACAAAAACCAGCACCGGATCCCCTGCCGTGCACAGAGCCTATAACCACTGCACAGCAAAAGACCCGAACCGGAGTATCAGCTGCGCTCAGGTTACTCCACTAGCACTTGTCTCCCGGTTGCCATGACGACGTGGCAGCACAGGGCAGGAGACCCTAACAGTCCACCAATCTCTAAGTCCAGTGTTGGACTGGGGCAAGAAGGACCCACCAGGGAAATGCAGTGGTAGTGGCCCATGCTTAGGCGTGTGGCCAGGCAATAGTGGAGGTGTGGCCAACCACCACAGAGGCCCACCTAACCGTAAGAGAGTGCATGGGCTGGGCCCATAGTGCTGTGCAATATAAGGTAACATATGTATAATGTATAATTAAAGTGCACTAGAATACAGTCTGGAACCTAATCCCATGTGGGCCAGTCCGACCCTGGCTAAGTCAGTGTGACAAATGGGTGCGTGCACGCAGTACATCCGGGCTAGGGTATACACTGGCGGGAGTCAACCCTTTGTGGTTGCAGTCTTTTGGACATGTCTACAATATATATGTATGTGTTGGGTATGGGATGCCGTCAGCAGGGCGAGCGCTCAAAAGTCCCTTGCGTGCTCGGTGGTTCGCTGCGCTCGCCACATGTTCAATTCCCGCTCTGTGTGGGTTGTGGACACCCACGAGTGGGAATAGCCCCTGCTAGCTGGAGTAGCCCCTGAATAGCTCCCTTCTGTCTGTCGGCAATGTCAGCGGTCGTGATTCCAACGTCGTTATCCTGACCGCCAGGATCCTGAATGCTGGCAATGTAACTGTATCCCGGAATATATATATATATATATATATATGCTGTAGGTTGGACCGGCACTCTTCCTGGCTTGCTTCTAATACCCCGGTGCCTTCTGAGACAAATTTGCAGACTCCCAAATGAAGACAGCGGCACTCGAGGATTTAAGTAGACGAAAAGTGTAATCAAAGCATACAGACAGCCAACGTTTCGGGGCTCACATGCCCCTTTGTCAAGGTGTGTAACAATGTGTAAAGAATAAAACATACCTTTTCTCCAGTGCGTGGCCGGAGACGCGGGATCCCGCTGTACTTCCGGTCGCAATACGATGACCTCACTGCTGTTGCGCCTGTCGGTTGGCGAAGGAGAAGAGAGATGCGGTCTAATACCACCGGCACGTCTAACAGTGAAAGTGAGAACGCCCTACAGGATTCAGAGGGTCCAACCAGGACAGCGTCAGTCCCTTTAGATCCCCGTAGAAAAAGGAAGAAGGGGACGCCCACCCGCCGGGGCAAGCAGTGCACGCGGATCAAGAGGGCGCTCGGCCAACAAGAATCCCTTCTCATTCAGTCCTCCTGGACTTATTGTGCCAAGTTCATGGATCCATTTGGATTCAATATGCAGATGCTTGCGGTCCCGATCCCCTCCTCTGATGCTTCTAGGAACATGGTCAATGATCTGATGTTTTATGTCATTCAGTATATATATATATATATATATATATATCTCAATATATGTGTGTTACCAATACTGCGCTTGTGCCTCTTAGTGCAATAATTTTTTTTAGGGATGATATCATAAATTCGGCTGCTATATCCCTGAGGATGGTCCTCTGCCAGATGGGGACCCTATGATAGTAGAAATATAGTACGGATATCTTCAGGGGCGCTTATTGTACATGCAAATTTTGTTGGTAACCAATTGGCTTCAATACAAATTGTATCTTTATATGACCACTGACCTTGCAAATAATTTAATTAATACATGATTTTAAAACATTAAAACATTAAAAATAGTTTTTCAATCCATACAATACATTAGCAGAATTCTTTCTTTAGTTGACAGTCTATCTTGTAGATCCACATTTTTTCGTTAACATCGGACCTAGCAACCCGCATATCACCCAACGCATTTCGTCAATGCTGACTTCATCAGGGGTGTCCTCTAAGAGGAAGAAACATCAAGACTTATTACAAACGTCACAAATTCTTACTTTATATCATCCATACTTATTAACACATATTTAGCACAGGTCTTCAGGTTCATATGATGAATATCTAATGCAAGCATCTTTCAGCTTTTAGTTTCTCTATAGTTGCAACATTTATTTGTTATAATTATAGGACTCAGGAACATTAAACCAAACCAAATAGAATGGAATCAAGGAAGAAAGCCGTAGACAAGAAGATACAGAAGAAGACAACATACAAACATTTGACCTTACTCTCTAATTGAAAACATCAATTATCTCCAGTGCTTGGTCGTCAGCCACCCTTTGCTAATCTATTTTTCCAATGCTGTACAAGAAATACAAGTGATAAAAGTGTATCCCACACTATGAGGTTTCTATCTTCAATATATTATTTTGATATATAATTTCATTCATTAGTACATATTTATGTTCAATTCCCCCATATATATATTTAACAACAAGAAATATTGGCAATTGATAGTCTGAAGGCCACCAGTGGTACAGTACATTAATTATCTTACTTACTGTTCTCAGAATCACACTGTTCTTACTGTGTATTAACGTGGGGACTAATTTCTCTATGCCCATGGACTGATTAGGTTGTTCTTAATTATTAAACAATGTTTGTTAGAAAAAATGTATTTTATAATTATTATAATTATCCTAAATAAAAATTACTCACCTTGAATGACTTATATCTTCTTTTTTTTTTTTTTGGGGGGGGGGGGGTTTGAAGATTTTTATTCATTTTAACATATAAATGCAATATAATATAACACATAGTGGTATTATGACCAGAATAGTCCATGTGGAGTGATGTAAATTGGCGTTGCAACATAAACATATACAGGGAAGTAGAAAAAGAAGCAGTATAACAATGATAAAAGTACTAATACAGTGCCATCGATATCATTGCTGTTTTTAGGAAACATTCAAATGGTAATACATTGTTATTTGTAAGCATTAGAGAATCAAAGTCAAACAAAGGAGAAGCAAATCTAAGACACGAAAAAGGACGAAGACAATGAAGGGAGGGAGGATAAGGAAGGGATGGGAGGTAGAAGCGTTCAAGATCATAATATATTAGCAAGAACATTCGTGCATGGCAATCAAAAGATGGTTTAGATTATGTTTATAATAGGTCGGATGTAATAGATAAATTATACCAGATATCCGTTTTTGTCTCATCATCTAGAGAGGCGGTCTATCTTCCCCATTTCTGAGTGAATTTGTTTATTTGACCATTAGGATTGAGGAAAAGATCTCTCTTGTCAAAGTAGATCAATTGTAATAGTTTGTGCTTCAATTCTTGAATGGAAGGTGAAGATTTAACAGTCCAGTGTATAAGGAATCTGAGTTTCTTTGCCATAGTTAAAGTGATGATAAGAAACGGGGTGAGGTTGCGATCTGTTGCGGGGAGGCTCCAACTCTCAAAATGTAGACATAGACAGGCTAAGGGGTTCAGCTCCAGCTTTAATTGAATGGAGGAGTCAAGAAAAGCTAGAGCTTTTCGCCAGAATTTCAATATCTTTGTACAGGCCCAGAAGGAGTGAAAGAATTTCGCATTTGACATAGAGCATTTGGGGCATATGCCCGATTCTAAATTTGAAATATACTTTCTCTGTGCAGGGGCAATATATATTCTGTGTATTGATTTGAAGTGAACTTCTTGTAGGTATACCGATTGTAAAATGCTCATTATCTTAGGGGTCTGGGCGTTAAATAGATCATTTCCTGAGATTGTGGGTATATCTGTGCTCCAAGAACGAGCTAGCGTGTCAAGATGATTATTATTCTGAGGAGTTGTAATGATGAGATAGAGTGACTTGGATTTGAAAGCTTTCTTGCAGAGAGAGTTAAAAAAGGAGTCTAGGAGATGAGTTATCTTAAGCTTTATGCTGTTTGGTTTCAAGGAGAGGGCAAAGTGTCTGGCTTGCAGGTAAAGATAAAACTGGGAGTTAGGTAGCTTATATGCCTCTTTGAGGGAGGAGAAGGGTAGGATGATTCCTCCTGGGTCGAATAATTGTGTTGCTAAGTTGAGGCCTTTCTCAGACCATTGGTGGAAGGTATTGTTTAAGATGGATGGAGTGAAGTTAGGGTTGCCCCAGAGTGGGATGAATGAGGTTCTAGTGTGGGAAGATTTGAGGATTTTATTTATTTTAATCCAGCTAATGTAGGTGTCCCGAAATAGTGTATGGTTCAAAATTTTCTTAGGTATGAGACTGGTTGGCGTGTGGAGAAGCACTCCGGGGGAGAAAGGGTGGAAAATCTGCTGTTCTAGAGTTTTGTCCGTATGGATGGAAGTTTCCATGAGCCAATCAGCAATATAGCGAACATGGGTGGTGAGGGCATATAGGTAAAAATTTTGGCAGATTCAGTCCACCTGATGTTTTTGGTTTATAGAGTTTTTTTTAAGGTAAATCTCAATCTTTTGCCATTCCATAGGAAGGAAGAAATAGCTTTTTCCAAGTTTTGTTTATCATGTTTTGTAATGAGGCATGGTAGCATTTGTAGGACATAGTATATTTTTGGAAAGATAACGCTCTTTAAAACTGCTGTTCTACCAAATAATGATAACGGAAGGTTAGCCAATGACTTTAGTTGTGAGTGGATTTTAGATAGAAGAGGAGTAAAGTTGGCTGGGTAAAGTGTTGAGGGGTTATTAGTGATTTGAATTCCTAGGTAAGTGATTTGAGAGAGTTGGATCAGAAATTGGGAAAATGGGTTCGAAGTGGGGGACATAAAGACTGAATGGGCAGGATAACTGACTTTGAAATATTTATTTTATAACCGGAGATGGGGCTGAAAGAAGCGATAATGTCTAGAATTATTGGTAAGGATACTATCGGTTTGGAAATGAAGAGCATCATATCATCGGCAAATTATGACATTTTTAATTCTGAGGATGAAATATATATAACTGTAAATCTTGTATCTGAGCGGAGTGCGATTGCAAGGGGTTCGATTGCCAGGGCGAATAGGAGGGGCGAAAGAGGGCAACCCTGCCGTGTCCCTTTCTGTATAGGAAAGGCGGGGGGAGAGGAAACCATTACAGGCTATTTGGGATGTTGGTAATGTGTAGATTGTCTTTAGGAAAGTTATGAAAGTGGGAGGGAAACCAAAGCGTTCTAGTGTGAGGAATAGATGGGACCACTGTACTAGATCGAAAGCCTTCTCGGCGTCTATGGAAAGTATGATTTTTCCATTGGACCCATCTGTTCCCACCCCGTCAGCCTGGATTGTAGCCAGTACTTTGTGAATGTTCGGAACTGAATGTCTTCTTTTAATGAATCCTGACTGGTCCGGATGGATTACCACGAGAAGGATTGGGTTTAGTCTAGTAGCTAGAATTTTTGTGAGGAGTTTGTAGTCACAATTTAATAATGAGATGGGTCTATACGAGCCTGGGAGAGCTGGATAAAATAAAAAAAACTTATATTTAACTAAATGAGCGATCTAGAATCTATACTTTAAATATTTTTACTCTTCTAGTCACAAATAGCTAAATTCATTTTAGTGCAATGGATAACAGAAATTCTATATGTCCACCATATGGGATTCTTCTAATAATTACCATAAATGGCTGTCACAGTATCATTACAATAATGGCAATACAGTTCTTGTATATAGACACCCTTATATAGATGTCTTTATAGACCTTTGTTTTGTATAAGACATGGTACCCGTCTTAATTTACCAACTAAATGATACATGCAACACCAACCAAGTACAATTAGTTGCTTCCAAAAGAAATGGATTTCATAATAAATGTATTTATTTGTTGGGCTTTAAATATTATTTTGACTATCAAGCAGTAAAAAAGGGGGGGAGGGGGTATCAATATAGCCAGTTCTCAAAGTCCTGTTTCCAAAGTTTGTAATGATGGTACTCCTAAACAGTTTAAGATAACGTAATTTGATGAGCCACTTACGTCTTTAATCCCCTAAAACCCTTACTACAGTGGTTGTTCCAGAGTGGGGCTTTAATACTAACAGCAATGAGAGATATATAGAAAGGTGAAGTTTGATTGACAGTTACAGTTAATCAGGTAACTGTCAATCAAACTTCACCTTTCTATATATCTCTCATTGCTGTTAGTATTAAAGCCCCACTCTAGAACTTAAATTAAGGAAACTATATCTATCCCTTCATTAAGGCCTCTAGGTGTTAAAGAATCCAATGAAAAAATGAAAAAGGACTCTCGCTTAGACAGTTGTAATTCTCTCTCCCCTCCTCTAGGGTCTTCTTTGACATGCTCTAATATAGTACATTTCAAATCACTCACATCTGAGTTATGTTTTTCCATAAAATGCCTTGGAAGTCTGTGCATCAGTACTATTTTTGATATTCCTTAAATGTTCTAAAATATGTATTTTCAGGGCTCTCTTTGTTTTCCCTATATAGTATATGCCACATCCACAGGTGGTTCTGTAAATAACATATGTTGAATTACAATTCAAATGTTCTTTGCATTTGCATATTCTTCCAGTTTCAGGGATATTTATCAGTGGGTTCTTCTCCATATGATTGCAGATCTTACATTTATTGCACGGGTAGCAACCTGGTTTAATGCGTACAAAATTGCTTCCTTCTTTTTTTGATGTTTCTTTTATCTTTCGAAGTGTACTTGGCGCCAAAATGTTTTTCAGATTTGGTGCTTTCCGGTATACTATGAACGGTTTTTCTGGAAGATGCGGTCCCAGGATCGGAACTTTCAATAATATTTCCCAATGCTTATTGATGAGCTTCCTAATTTTCCCATTTTCTTTGTTATATTGAGTTATAAATGGTTTGGCCCTTAAGTCTTCTGTTTTATTTCGGGACTGTTGGATTAAAAGTGCATCTCTGTTTTTCTCTAAAACTCTTTTTCTGTCTTGTTCAATTCTAAAGGTCTTGTATCCTCTTGATGTATACTTGTCGACCAATACTTTTGATTGTGCTTCATAATCCTCATCGTTGCTACAATTTTTCCTTATCCTTAAGAATTGTGAGTACGGTACATTTGACTTCCAACTTGACAGATGTCAACTTTCGGCTGGGATATAACTGTTTGCATCAGTTTCTTTAAAAAACGTTGTTGTTTTGATGTTCCCAGAGACAAGACCTTCCAATTTTAAGTCCAGAATGTCTATTACTTTTTCACCCTCCTTATAAGTAAATTTAAGATTGTACCTATTTACATTGATGTACTTCATGAAATCTTCAATGGTTGCTCCATTGTTCACCCAAATGAATATCAAACCGTCTATGTACCTTTGGAAGAATATAATGTTGTTTTAATTTGCTTTCCCATAGATATATTCACCTTCCCACTGGCTCATCAAAATGTTAGCATACGCTGGTGCAAATTTAGTGCCCATTGCTGTCCCTTGACACAGTACATAATAACCATCCTCAAATTTGAAATAGTTATGTTCCAATATGTAACGAATACTCTTGGATATAAAAGTTCTCTCTTTTTCACTGAGGCTTTCATCTTGTGATAATGTTCTATTGATGGTTTCTAAACCCTTCTCGTGTGGAATTGAGGAATAAAGGGCTTGAACATCCACAGTGAGCCAGTTGAAATCTCTTTCCCATTTTATTCCTTTTAATTCATTAAGTAGACTTGTGGAGTCCTTGAGGAATGATTTTTGTTGCTTCACATATTTCTGAAGTTTAAAATCTAAAATTGTCACTTAATGAATCAATGCTAGAAATAATCAGCCTTCCTGGAGGAGAGTTCCTATCTTTGTGAATCTTGGGTATATGTGTCGAAGTCCAAAAAATATTACATACACAGCACATACAAAGTCCAAACAGATGGGTCTCTTGATGCATTTTGTGCATATACGATAGCATACAAATTCGCACAAGAGAAGCCACAAAGACATATACAACATATTCATACAACACATAGACAAAACATGTTTAGCATCATTATGTATTAAATTATATAATAGAGTTTAACATCATATATATATGTATTATTGGAATGGAACAAGATAAACATGTCATGCTTGGTGTCAAAATGATCAGGTAAATGAGTGTGTTCATTTGAAAGCAATGTGTAGATTGTAGCACATTGCAATAATTAATTATGATTAAATGTAATAATATGAAGCCACAATTCTAAAGTGAACAAAGAACTTCCTGAAAGACAGCATGGCTAATCCCTATGATGGCATCTTCAAGGCTGGACATTGAACTGACCAATAACACATCATGAATGAGAGATCTCCCTCCCCTGGACCAATAATAGAAGACTCAGTCCCAGACATGTACTTCCCCCAATACACAGTATATAGGTATTTCCCTTCACCCAAGAAGTTCTGTTTTGTTGCTGTTGGTGCAGATTCAAATATGGAGAAGACTGTGCATTGAGCATGGGACAGGGTGAAGTATGCTGGCTGTAACAGAGTATTTTGTAACTACAACTGCTTCTAGTGTAATTGTAACTCTGTAACTATATATATATATATATATATATATATATAAAAATTATAACTGAATGATATACTGTACATATGTTATATTGTATGCACACCCTTTTAATATCAAATATATACATCACTGAGCATTGGACCTCAGCCAATAATGTGTGCGCGTACTTGCTTTCTCTTAAGGGACGTAGTGTTTGTGATGTACAGCGCAGTTTTATTGTATATGGTAATATGATGTGCCATGTGTCTGCAGCATATATAAACTCTGGCATTTGAAATGTTTATTTAGAAATAATTGGAAATTTACAGTTGGGGGCTATGTCCGCGATATCACGTACTTAATGATGCGCAGTACAGTTGCTGCTGTGGTCTACCAGCTAAGGATGGACGCATCTAGAAGCTGCTGAACCACATGCAGTTTGGTTTTTTTGAGTTATCAGTAAGGCGGCTGATATGAATCAGAGGATAAAATATTTCTTTGTTGTGTGAGTGTGACAAAAATGCACAATATTTGAAATGCTACAGCGTATTTTTATTGTTGCTAAACAAAGTTCAATAAGTCATATTGTTTTTGATTCAGATTGGATTATTTATCTGTTAAGTAAATTTAAAGAGCATTTAAAAGTTGGTGCATAGGTATGATACAGCTGTGTTAGCATGCTGAGGCCTGTAGGCCTGAAATAACAAAGCTTTGTTCGTGCTGAAAAAGCATGTGGAAGCGTTGTTACCTTGCAGTGGGAATTGTCTATTAGGGCAACTTCTGGGGCTTGTATAAATTGGGATTTATTTGTGACAAAAGAGCTAGCTGCATGGTATTCTGGCCGCATGGTGTGATCACCATTTTGTCCATGCACATGGCTTGGGAAGGGGGAGCAGCTGTGGCCATTTTAGGTACGTAAGGTCACTCTCTATCCACGTAGCTAACAGCTGATTTTCAGTTTGGTTAAACAACCTGTTTCCTTTGTCACAAATAAACAATATATATGTACAAATCCAACACCATTTAAAAGCTACCAATGAATTTAACTGACCCGTGCCATAGTCAATTATAGTGTTTCAATAGGGCCTAGAGAGAGAAATAGTGAGATAAATAAATACTTGATGTAAGAATTACACACAGATGAAGAGTTTTTTGCCCAGATTTGTTAACCCACTGCTTGCTCAATTGAATTGTTAATGAACCTGTTCCACCACTCTGGAACAACAAGCATGTGAACATCTGTTGATATGCAAATTAGAGGCTCTGTAGAAACTACATTCATTCAGTATGTGTGTATGAATACATGTGCTGTGTGAGGGGTTTCATAGAAATGTAATAAATAATGTGTATATATATATATATGTATGTATATAGATATGTTATATTCTTATTCTTATATGGGTATTTATATCAGTGTATGTTCTGCAAGATAGCTAGCCAATCTGAATCATAGCATTTAAATTATAGTCAATAGTCATATTATATTGAGGTGTTATAAAATTAATTGGTAAAGTGTTATTGTTAACAAAAATTCAAAAATATTTGCATTTCATTAGTGAAGCTCCATTCCTGCCTTAAAGTTTAGGTAACACATAGCAGAAGCTTTCTGGCAGGGGACTTCCGGTGCTCAAAGGGAATGTGGAAGCATTTGTCTAACTACTGCAATACAATAAAATAGTGTTTTTTTATTTTTATTGTATTACTAAAGTTGGGTAACAGAGTGTGGTAAGCTGCGGGCAAAGGTACGCAGCGATACACATTTGCGTATACAAGTATACATGTGTCATAGTTAGTGATGTGCACCGGAATTTTTTTTGGTTTTGTGTTTTGGATTTGGGTTCGGTTCCGCGGCTGTGTTTTGGGTTCGGACGCGTTTTGGCAAAACCTCACCGAAATTTTTTTGTCGGATTCGGGTGTGTTTTGGATTTGGGTGTTTTTTTCAAAAAACCCTAAAAAAGAGCTTAAATCATAGAATTTGGGGGTCATTTTGATCCCATAGTATTATTAACCTCAATAACCATAATTTCTACTCATTTTCAGTCTATTCTGAACACCTCACACCTCACAATATTATTTTTAGTCCTAAAACTTGCACCGAGGTCGCTGGATGGCTAAGCTAAGCGACACAAGTGGCTGACACAAACACCTGGCCCATCTAGGAGTGGCACTGCAGTGTCAGGCAGGATGGCACTTCAAAAAAATAGTCCCCAAACAGCACATGATGCAAAGAAAAAAAAGGTGCACCAAGGTTGCTGTGTGACTAAGCTAAGCGACACAAGTGGCCGACACAAACACCTGGCCCATCTAGGAGTGGCACTGCAGTTTTCTAGCGAGAGGATGAGTGCTTCCATCCTCATGTGAATCTGAACCACTAGCCATGAACATAGGCCAGGGCCTCAACCGTTCCTTGCCACTCCGTGTCGTAAATGGCATATTGGCAAGTTTACGCTTCTCCTCAGACGCTTTTAATTTTGATTTTTGGGTCATTTTACTGATCTTTTGTGTTTTGGATTTTACATGCTCTGTACTATGACATTGAGCATCGGCCTTGGCAGACGACGTTGATGGCATTTCATCATCTCGGCCATGACTAGTGGCAGCAGCTTCAGCACGAGGTGGAAGTGGATCTTGATCTTTCCCTATTTTTTTAACCTCCACATTTTTGTTCTCCATATTTTAATGTGCACAACTAAAAGGCACCACAGGTATACAATGTAGATGGATGGATAGTATACTTATGGACGACGAGTGATGACACAGAGGTAGGTACAGCAGTGGCCTACCGTACTGCTATATACAGTATAATGGACCTGGTGGACACTGTCAGCAGACTGCTAAACTTGTACTACTAGTATAAAGAAAAAAAGCCATCACAGGTATACAATGTAGATGGATGGATAGTATACTTATGGACGACGAGTGACGACACAGAGGTAGGTACAGCAGTGGCCTACCGTACTGCTATATACAGTATAATGGACCTGGTGGACACTGTCAGCAGACTGCTAAACTAGTACTACTAGTATAAAGAAAAAAAGCCACCACAGGTATACAATGTAGATGGATGGATAGTATACTTATTATTATTAATGGATGATGAGTGACTGACGACACAGAGGTAGGTACAGCAGTGGCCTACCAAACTGCTCTATACAGTATAATGGACCTGGTGGACACTGTCAGCAGACTGCTAAACTAGTATAAAAAAAAAGCCACCACAGGTGTGTTTGGCAGACAAACGTATACTGGTGGTCACTGTCAGCAAAACTGTGCACTGTACTCCTGCTATAGCTGCTCCCCAGACCCCACAATTAAGCAGTGTGAGCACTCAGCACAGATATATCATGCAGCACACTGAGCACAGATATGGTATGGAGCGTTTTTTTTCAGGCAGAGAACGGATAAAAAAAAACTGGTGGTCACTATCAGCAAAACTCTGCACTCTACTCCGAGTCCTAACAGCTGCTCCCCAATTCTCCCCACAATTAGTAATAAAACAAGCAATCAACTGGCTCTTCTACAATTATAAACAGAGAGGACGCCAGCCACGTCCTATCCCTATCAATCTCAATGCACGAAAATGACGGCGACGCGCGGCTGCTTATATAAAATCCGAATCTCGCGAGAATCCGACAGCGGTATGATGACGTTCGGGCGCGCTCGGGTTAATCGAGCCATACGGGAGAATCCGAGTATGGCTCGGACCCGTGTAAAAAGGGTGAAGTTCGGGGGGGTTCGGTTTCCGAGAAACCGAACCCGCTCATCACTAGTCATAGTACAATAGTACGTGGATGCACAGGCGGGAAATGTGAGTGCATATTTACGCAAGCGGAAGTTAGCTGCATAATAGAAATTGATTGTTAAGGTGGGATAAAACACATTTTAACAGGTAACTATCCGATTTTTTAATGCCCATTACTATAATACTTTGTTTAAAGTGTAATACCTTTAAGGGGATGTTATCACAATCACTGGTATATGACTTTTTTTCTGTACAGAAAAATACTGTGTATTAGTGTGGGTTGAAAGTAGGTGTGATTGTATTGAACCCCGGAATTCGGGTTCCCGTAGAAAGACGCTGAGTTAGCAGAGGCTTGGCGGCGTGAAGGCTAGCAATCTTACATATTGAGATTGATGCGGAGGAGCGTGATTTGATGTTACACTCCAGCTGAGGAGTGCAGCTAGCGGAATTCGACTCTCGTGATCGTAGGGTGTATAGATAACAAGTATCTATTAGCTGTGTGATTGGACCGCACGTCTGTGTGTGAGATACTCAGCGCAACACGATACCATTTGCATTATTTTGCACAAATTGCATCATCACACGCGCTGTGATAGCATACGCAGAAGTGATTTGTGTCAAGAAAAGGAAGTTTCGCTGACTCTCAGGAAACATTCCAACAGGCTTTCAACCTCCACTGAAAAAGGTGTGGTGTTAAATTTGTTAATGTGCCATACTTCCAGTGCAGGGGTCTGGTAGGGATCCACACTGGGAACGCAGGGAATCACTAATGGAGTTAGTTGTGGTACATTCCAGCGGTGAAGGAGCGGTTGAAAAGCTCTCGAAGGAACTTTTCACCGTCGTCTCGTGTGGGCCATTTGGTGTGTTATGAAATAAGCCTACAATGGGAGCCAAATGGGCATGCGAGAGGCATTTTGGAGCCAGGGTTCAGGCTGAGGAGCAGAGGCCAAGTGGGTCCACTCGGTATATTATGTGTGGGAAATATGGTCCACACACAGAGGCTTTTTGTAATGATTGAGTACGTATGAATGATGGAATATCATTTCCAGTGATTGGTGAGTTTGATCCTAAGGTATTGCAGGTAGTATGTTTAACCAAAGTCATATAAGACAAGAACAAAAACATAATAACTGTTTGAACTTGTAGCAACAATCAATAAGTAGAAAAAAGAGAAAGCAAGTACACCGCCATATGTGGATGTGGAAGCAGTTACGGCCAGCATACAAACTATAGAAAATAATAAAAATAAAAATATGGAAAATGTGAATGTAACCTATATATGTACTAATGAATGTCAAAGTTTTATTTAGGAGGAGAAGGTGACCCGACTGGTTTCAGCCATTTCTCATGCACTCAGAGGAGTGACATCCAACTGGTAAAAGAGAAGCTGTAGCCTGCAGGGGAAGTAGCTGAGACCAGTGGAACTGGTACATATATAGTAAAACCCTAAAATAAAATAAAACTCAAGAAAGTAATAACACAAATGGAGAATATCCTGTCCGCACATTAGTATTTCCTAGTAGGAAAGCGGACAGAGATGGGGTAACCCCTGGGTATTTCTTTATAATTACCACATAATTATATATACATATTTCTAGGAATGCCCTTGTCTAGATAAGCTTGGAAATGTTTGTTGGACCATGTACAGACCCTTAATATGGGATGAGAAGGATTGAATAAATACTTTGCATGACCTAGAAGCTTGTTTTTTTTTGTTTTTTTTTGCAGTACTTGAAAATTCTCCGTCAGGATAAGATCACTGGTAAACACTAATTCGGCAAACGGGAGGAACGAGAGAAGTGCAACATTACCCTTTGACAAAACATGCAGAAGTTATGATTGGACCTCAATGATGCTAAACCCTTTTCTTCTTTTTTCCTAGCAGCAATGGCCCCTGACTAACTTAATCAACAGAGATTTTGTTTTGAAAATTGTAATGTGAAATACATATATTGTACTCCTGCTCAGAAAGCATAAGGTATGTTAGATACTCCTCAAAGACTAATGTTGCATTCCACGGTTCTAGATTCATGTCCATCACAGGTAGAGGAAATTATTTTGCAGTTACCGGGTTCCCTATGAACTTAGGATGAACAAGACACTGGATTGATGGCTGAGATAGTCCCAGTAATAACACAGCAAGCACAAGCTTTAAGAGGGATAGACCAAGTATTTAAGAATCAATTCCCCGTAGTGCCCGATCAAGTTGTCATTTTAATAAAATCCTCTCCACCTTTACAAACATATCTGTCACCAACCTCTATTCTGTTTCTTCACAGTTTCCTCTTCATCTTTGCGTTCACTAAGGGTGTACAATACATGGACCCAACTCTCCCAAGGTTTCAAGTGACAGCATGAGTATTTTCTCCCAAGCCCTACGCGACTGTCTACAGTCCTTTCAGCCTGAGAATGGGTCGGTGCTGATACAATATGTTAATGACTTGTCGTGCGCTGATTCATTTGAGTTCTCCCTGGCAGATACGAAACAGTTTCTGTTTCGTCTCTTCCAGACATGACACAAGGTCTCAAGGGATAAACTCCAGTTGTGTAGGACAAGGGTCAAATACCTGGGACGTAGTACTGGTACATGATTTAACAGTTCATACACCACATGCCATATTGGTCCTTCAAAGTTCTGCCCGAACCCAGTATGTCTAACCAGCACGATGGCACCAGTATATTACTGCAGTGTGCCTTGTCATGAGAATACTGGTGAAGGAAAATTTTGTATAGACACTGATATGCATGATGGTATGGAATATCTGAATCAGACCTTTACTACGAGACCAGACATAAGTGACAGTCCACTGGTGAGTGCAGACCTGATTTTTTTTTTCCTTTTTCCCTCTAGAGTTCTTTTTTTTCTTTTTTTTTGAGTTATGCTCATGGTACTCTTCATTTGCAAACACACAACAATTAAATTGAGATGCAAATTTGCATTCCCTACAGGAAAAGGTGGTCTGGAAGGTGAAGGGGTATGGTCAGGAGTCCTCAGGACTCTGGAGAGAAGGTTAAGGTAAGCCAGTGGCCCCCAGGACGTATCTCCCACGCTTAGATGAGGCGGCACATGGTCTGACTCACCTAGGGTAAGGAAGGTATGTGCAAATTTGTAAGAATGTACCAGGGTTCTCTTCTCAGGCAAGCAGGAAAGCAATGACATATCTTACTTGCTTGAGAAAGAATATTGGTAAGGTAGAACTGACAGAGCCATCCCATACTCCTCCTGCAGATGGACCTTTTTAGGTAATACAAATTGACTTCGTACAGTTAACACCCTGTAGGAATTTGAATTATGTATTGGTGTACACTGATGTTTTCTCGAACTGGGTAGAGGCATTTCCTGCCGCTACAAATACTGCCGTGTTTACCGCAAAGAAAATTGTGCATAAATTTGTGTGTAGATATGGTATCCTTAGAAGTATGAGCAAAGTGATAGCTTGAAACTGGACTATTGTGGTCATAGACACTGCCACTAGTGTTATGTAGCATCGGAACCACTCCCAGATCCCCACTAAACGAATCACCCTCTTTTAAATTTTTGTTTTTGTTGTTTTTGTTTTTTGGAAGACAACCTCATGTCATGATCGATCCGCACCATGAACAGAAACACACCAATGAGGTGACAGTACAGTACCTTATCGAGATGAGCCTGCATTTAAGAACTTAACAAAAGAACTTGAAACTGTTGATTCTTGATATGCCAACTACTAACTGTCTTGATTGTGAACCAAGAGACTGTGTGATTGTTTTTACGCTCAGGTTGCCTAATAGACAGGTGGGAAGGACCGTACCAAGTTTTGTTGATAGCACAATTTCAGTGAAAGTAGCAGAGAGAGACACTTGGGTACACAAATTCCCATTGCAGGAAAGTCGATAGTCCGTAAGGGAGTGAGATTGCAGAAGTATCACCCGAGAGTCTGTTCCGTGAAGACTGAGAGGCGGCACTGTTGAACACTACCTGAGCATACTAAAGGATTACAGAAAGACCAGTCGTTGTAATGGATTTGCTATGGGACAGATTTGTTTTGTTCTATCCTTCTTTTTCCGTTGACAAACATTTTTTTTCCGGTACATTCTATTTTTGTGATGCTTTCATGAGGAGTCGAGTGTGGGACTGGAACTGGTTCTGGAGAAAGGAGTGATGTCTTTATAGGATCCCAGGATCAGCCTATCACTTTGTTAAAGCCAGAGAAAATCAAAGGTCTAGTAGTTACGGAGTTCGGAGGTAACATGATAGGCTATTGTCTGAGGAATACTGTATTTTGTAGTTATTGTGACCCTATAATTGAAGATGAGTGCATCCACAGATGTCAGTATAGCAATAAGGTAGCATTTTACAGACATCCCTTGAGTGATTACCACTCACTAGTGCGTAAGGTCTTAAACCAAACGGAATGTTGGATGTGCTCACAGGTACCTCTAAGACTAAATAATGCAGGATTAGTGCCATGTTCTTTAGAGTAAGCTGAGGTACTTGAATGACATGGAAGGGGGGGCGGTGGACAAGGAATATAATATAACTAGACCCGCTAGTCTTAAGATCCATCAGTACCATAGATAAATTCCTGGTATGTTTAGATCTCACGAATTTCAGCAGGAAACCAGGAAATTGGGAGGAAATCAGGAACAATCAAACAATGGCTATTCAAACATAACAGATAAAGAGCTCATTAATATATGTGGTAGAAAAGTTTATGAGTGGCTCTCCCCAAACTCCGAATGTTTATGTTATCTAGGAAGGACACTACCTGAAAAAATAACCCTTGTTCAAGGATGAAACAGTATATTTTTCTAAAGGTTATTAGTGTAGACCACTAGTGGGTACTGCACTAAAAAAAGAGCTTAGTGTGTGGCGCACTCTTTTGAAATGATTATAAATTAATAAAATGTAACTTTTATTTCATAATTTCAAATGAATCTCTATAGCCAGGCATATTGGTATGCATGATAGCCTGAGAGTGAACACTTACGTAATTATTGCCCAAAAATGCTATGCACGGATAGTGATTAACTTATCCAATGAAATTAGGGCAAACATAATCAGATGCCAAGCTTGGTGATATATTACTAAAGATTTTTTTGTACTGTAACGGTTATTAATACGGTTATTATTATATCGACTATGTTACTATAATAATCAATACTGATCACAAATATGAGTTTAAGAATTACCTCAAAGGGAACCCCTGCGTAGGTCTTCCAGGTCGTTCTTTGTCCTTACATATGCATAAAAGGGCAATATAGGTGTGTATAGTAACTAGTGATGAGCGGGTTCGGTTTCTCGGAAACCGAACCCCCCCGAACTTCACCCTTTTTACACGGGTCCGAGCCATACTCGGATTCTCCCGTATGGCTCGGTTAACCTGAGCGCGCCTGAACGTCATCATCCCGCTGTCGGATTCTCGCGAGATTCGGATTCTATATAAGCAGCCGCGCGTCGCCGCCATTTTCACTCATGCATTGGAAATGTTAGGGAGAGGACGTGGCTGGCGTCCTCTCCGTTATTGTTGAACTTGATTGTGCTGTGCACTATTGCTTAATTGTGGGGAGGGCTGGGGAGCAGCTGTATAATATAGGAGGAGTACAGTGCAGAGTTTTGCTGACAGTGACCACCAGTTATCCGTTCTCTGCCTGAAAAAAACTCTCCATATCTGTGCTGTGTGCTGCATATATCTGTGCTCACACTGCTTAATTGTGGGGACTGGGGAGCAGCTGTATTATATAGGAGGAGTACAGTGCAGAGTTTTGCTGACAGTGACCACCAGTATACGTTGTCTACCTGAAAAACGCTCCATATCTGTGCTCAGTGTGCTGCTTTATTGTGGGGACTGGGGACCACCAGTATAATTAATATTATATAGGAGGAGTACAGTGCAGAATTTTGCTGACCAGTGACCACCAGTATATAATATATAGCATTACGGTACAGTAGGCTACTGCTGTACCTACCTCTGTGTCGTCATTAAGTATACTATCCATCTACATTCTATACCTGTTGTTCATTTTAGTTTTGCAGTTTGCTGACACAGTGACCACCAGTATACTATATATAATAGCAGTACGGTACGGAAGGCCACTGCTGTACCTACCTCTGTGTCGTCATTAAGTATACTATCCATCTACATTCTATACCTGTGGTGCATTTTAGTTTTGCAGTTTGCTGACACAGTGACCACCAGTATACTATATATAGCAGTACGGAAGGCCACTGTTGTACCTACCTCTGTGTCGTCATTAAGTATACTATCCATCTACATTCTATACCTGTTGTTCATTTTAGTTTTGCAGTTTGCTGACACAGTGAAAACCAGTATACTATATATAATAGCAGTACGGTACGGAAGGCCACTGCTGTACCTACCTCTGTGTCGTCATTAAGTATACTATCCATCTACATTCTATACCTGTGGTGCATTTTAGTTTTGCAGTTTGCTGATACAGTGACCACCAGTATACTATATATAATAGCAGTACGGTACGGAAGGCCACTGCTGTATCTACCTCTGTGTCGTCATTAAGTATACTATCCATCTACATTCTATACCTGTGGTGCATTTTAGTTTTGCAGTTTGCTGATACAGTGACCACCAGTATACTATATATAATAGCAGTACGGTACGGAAGGCCACTGCTATACCTACCTCTGTGTCGTCATTAAGTATACTATCCATCTACATTCTATACCTGTGGTGCATTTTAGTTTTGCAGTTTGCTGACACAGTGACCACCAGTATACTATATATAATAGCCGTACGGTACGGAAGGCCACTGCTGTACCTACCTCTGTGTCGTCATTAAGTATACCATCCATCTACATTCTATACCTGTGGTGCATTTTAGTTTTGCAGTTTGCTGACACAGTGACCACCAGTATATATAGCAGTACGGTACGGAAGGCCACTGCTGTACCTACCTCTGTGTCATCAAGTATACTATCCATCCATACCTGTGGTGCATTTCAGTTGTGCGCAGTATATATAGTAGTAGGCCATTGCTATTGATACTTTCATATAATTCCACACATTAAAAAATGGAGAACAAAAATATGGGGGTTAAAATAGGGAAAGATCAAGATCCACTTCCACATCGTGCTGAAGCTGCTGCCACTAGTCATGGCTGAGATGATGAAATGCCATCAACGTCGTCTGCCAAGGCTGATGCCCAATGTCATAGTAGAGAACATGTAAAATCCAAAAAACAAAAGTTCAGTAAAATGACCCAAAAATCAAAATTAAAAGCGTCTGAGGAGAAGCGTAAACTTGCCAATATGCCATTTACAACACGGAGTGGCAAGGAACGGCTGAGGCCCTGGCCTATGTTCATGGCTAGTGGTTCAGCTTCACATGAGGATGGAAGCACTCATCCTCTCGCTAGAAAAATGAAAAGACTTAAGCTGGCAAAAGCACAGCAAAGAACTGTGCGTTCTTCGAAATCACAAATCCCAAAGGAGAGTCCAACTGTGTCGGTTGCGTTGCCTGACCTTCCTTACACTGGACGGGAAGAGCTTGCGCCTTCCACCATTTGCACGGCCCCTGCAAGTGCTGGAAGGAGCACCCACAGTCCAGTTCCTGATAGTCAAATTGAAGATGTCACTGTTAAAGTACACCAGGATGAGGATATGGGTGTTGCTGGCGCTGGGGAGGAAATTGACAAGGAGGATTCTGATGGTGAGGTGGTTTGTTTAAGTCAGGCACCCGGGTAGACACCTGTTGTCCGTGGGAGGAATATGGCCATTGACATGCCTGGTCAAAATACAGAAAAAAATCAGTCTTTCGGTGTGGAATTATTTTAACACAAATGCAGACAACAGGTGTCAAGCCGTGTGTTGCCTTTGTCAAGCTGTAATAAGTAGGGGTAAGAATGTTAACCACCTCGGAACATCCTCCCTTATACGTCACCTGCAGCACATTCATCATAAGTCAGTGACAAGTTCAAAAACTTTGGGTGACAGCGGAAGCAGTCCACTGACCACTAAATCCCTTCCTCTTGTAACCAAGCTCCTTCAAACCACACCACCAACTCCCTCAGTGTCAAATTCCTCCTTACCCAGGAAAGCCAATAGTCCTGCAGGCCATGTCACTGGCAAGTCTGACGAGTTCTCTCCTGCCTGGGATTCCTCCGATGCATCCTTGAGTGTAACACCTACTGCTGCTGGCGCTGCTGTTGTAGCTGCTGGGAGTCGATCGTCATCCCAGAGGGGAAGTCGGAAGACCACTTGTACTTCTTCCAGTAAGCAATTGACTGTCCAACAGTCCTATGCGAGGAAGATGAAATATCACAGCAGTCATCCTGCTACAAAGCAGATAACTCAGGCCTTGGCAGCCTGGGCGGTGAGAAACTTGGTTCCGGTATCCACCGTTAATTCAGAGCCAACTATAGACTTGATTGAGGTACTGTGTCCCCGTTACCAAATACCATCTAGGTTCCATTTCTCTAGGCAGGCGATACCAAAAATGTACACAGACCTCAGAAAAAGAGTCACCAGTGTCCTAAAAAATGCAGTTGTACCCAATGTCCACTTAACCACGTACATGTGGACAAGTGGAGCAGGGCAGACTCAGGACTATATGACTGTGACAGCCCACTGTGTAGATGTATTGCCTCCCGCAGCAAGAACAGCAGCGGCGGCACCAGTAGCAGCATCTCGCAAACGCCAACTCGTTCCTAGACAGTCTACGCTTTGTATCACCATTTTCCATAAGAGGCACACAGCTGACAACCTCTTATGGGAACTGAGGAAGATCATCGCAGAATGGCTTACCCCAATTGGACTCTCCTGGGGATATGTGACATCAGACAACGCCAGCAATAGTGTGCGTGCATTACATGCGGGCAAATTCCAGCACATCCCATATTTTGCACATACATTGAATTTGGTGGTGCGGAATTATTTAAAAAACGTCAGGGGCGTGCAAGAGATGCTGTCGGTGGCCCGAAGACTTGCGTGCCACTTTTGGCATTCAGACACCGTGTACAGAAGACTGGAGCACCACCAAACATTCCTGAACCTGCCCTGCCATCATCTGAAGCAAGAGGTGGTAACGAGGTGGAATTCAACCCTCTATATGCTTCAGAGGATGGAGGAGCAGCAAAAGGCCATTCAAGCCTATACATCTGCCCACGATATAGGCAAAGGAGGGGCAATGCACCTGACTCAAGCGCAGTGGAGAATGATTTCAACGTTGTGCAAGGTTCTGCAACCCTTTGAACTTGCCACACGTGAAGTCAGTTCAGACACTGCCAGCCTGAGTCAGGTCATTCCCCTCATCAGGCTTTTGCAAAAGAAGCTGGAGACATTGAAGGAGGAGTTAAAACAGAGCAATTCCTCTAGGCATGTGGGACTTGTGGATGGAGCCCTTAATTCGCTTAACCAGGATTCATGAGTGGACATTTTGGCCACCGTGCTCGATCCTAGATTTAAAACCTACGTTGTATCTCTCTTTCCGGCAGACACAAGTATGCAGAGGTTCAAAGACCTGCTGGTGAGAAAATTGTCAAGTCAAGCGGAACGTGACCCGTCAACATCTCCTCTTTCACATTCTACCGCAACTGGGGGTGCGAGGAAAAGGCTTAGAATTCCGAGCCCGCCTGCTGGCGGTGATGCAGAGCAGTCTGGAGCGAGTGCTGACATCTGGTCCGGACTGAAGGACCTGCCAACGATTACTGACATGTCGTCTACTGTCACTGCATATGATTCTCTCACCATTGAAAGAATGGTGGAGGATTATATGAGTGACCGCATCAAAGTAGGCACGTCAGACAGTCCGTACGTATACTGGCAGGAAAAAGAGGCAATTTGGAGGGCCTTGCACAAACTGGCTTTATTCTACCTACGTTGCCCTCCCTCCAGTGTGTACTCCGATAGAGTGTTTAGTGCAGTCGCTCACCTTGTCAGCAATCGGCGTACGAGGTTACTTCCAGAAAATGTGGAGAAGATGATGTTCATTAAAATTAATTATAATCAATTCCTCCATGGAGACATTCACCAGCAGCAATTGCCTCCAGAAAGTACACGGGGACCTGAGATGGTGGATTCCAGTGGGGACGAATTAATAATCTGTGAGGAAGGGGATGTAATCAGTGAAAGGGGTGAGGAATCGGAGGATGATGATGAGGTGGACATCTTGCCTCTGTAGAGCCAGTTTGTGCAAGGAGAGATTGATTGCTTCTTTTTTTGGTGGGTGCCCAAACCAACCAGTCATTTCAGTCACAGTCGTGAGGCAGACCCTGTCGCTGAATTGATGGGTTCGTTAAAGTGTGCATGTCCTGTTTATATACAACATAAGGGTGGGTGGGAGGGCCCAATGACAATTCCATCTAGCACCTCTTTTTTCTTTTATTTTTCTTTGCGTCATGTGCTGTTTGGGGAGAAGTTTTTTGAAGTGCCATCCTGCGTGACACTGCAGTGCCACTCCTAGATGGGCCAGGTGTTTGTGTCGCCCACTTGTGTCGCTTATCTTACTCACACAGCGACCTCGGTGCGCCTCTTTTTTCTTTGCATCATGTGCTGTTTGGGGACTATTTTTTTAATCTGCCATCCTGTCTGACACTGCAGTGCCACTCCTAGATGGGCCAGGTGTTTGTGTCGGCCACTTGGGTCGCTTAGCTTAGCCATCCAGCGACCTCGTTGCAAATTTTAGGACTAAAAATAATATTGTGAGGTGTGAGGTGTTCAGAATAGACTGAAAATGAGTGGAAATTATGGTTATTGAGGTTAATAATACTATGGGATCAAAATGACTCCCAAATTCTATGATTTAAGCTGTTTTTTAGGGTTTTATGTAAAAAACACCCGAATCCAAAACACACCCGAATCCGCCAAAAAAATTTCGGTGAGGTTTTGCCAAAACGCGTCCGAATCCAAAACATGGCCGTGGAACCGAATCCAAAACCAAAACACAAAACCCGAAAAATGTCCGGTGCAGATCACTAATTGTAACATGTGTACACTTCGTCTGCCAGTCTATTATTCAGACTGCAGTGGCTGTGCAGATGTAATTTAATATATTCTTTTGTATCTACAATGACAGGAAACAATTGTGACCAAAAAGGCCATTCATCTCAGAGAACAGATAATAACAATGCTGTCTCTGAACCTGTGATAGAGTCAAATATTTTACTTTTTTACATAAGCTATGTACTAAAACCGTAAAGCCGAAATGGCAGTTAAACCACGTGCTACGCACTTTGTACCCTTTTTGCATACAAAGACCTTGCACGTGGTACGCAAGTTACGTACACACGCTGCGCTGGGTGTACGGAATACACACAGCGAGCGTACACACAGTTAATAACCTTTTAAACCTTAAACACAGAGTATGATTATACTGTAAACCTTAGTACTGAGATACTGTAATGATATATTACTGGTTAACCTTGTTATTTAAGCAAGCTGTTTGAGCGATTGAGATGCTCAGAAAGCCTTAGTAATAAATGGTGAAACACACAACACTTGGTAAGGTTCCAACACCTTCTTAGAGGATTTTAGTATGTAAAAGGGGAAAAACAGTCACAGCTTATACACTACAGACCTAACATTAATAACTAAACAGAATAACATAACAGAAATATAAACAATAGCGAAGGATCCCAAACACAAGTACTCAGAGAGAGAATGAATGGCATACACAAAAGGGTAACAAAGTGGCAACAGAGAAACATACCATACGGGGGAACACTCGCTTGCGCAACCCGGATCCAGTCCTCCAATTATCACAGATAAATGTTAATGTGAGAGAGTACTGGCCGGTCAGGGGACAGTGGCCTTTATATACACAACATACAATACAATACAATGGTCCCTACAATCTCATTGTCCATTTGACACAGGAATGTGTCTCTGCATTATAACAAAAGGTCATAGGTGGATTTGAACAGGTGGGCTGTAACTATTTCAAACTTCTCAGGTGGGAGGTATCCTCAGTATTCCCGCCGCATGGATAATGAACAGCAAATACAGTAAATGTCTGTAAACTACTTTTACACATAACTATACGCAGGAGCAAACAATCTCTTCCTAACCAACACCGGAATGTTCCTAATAAAATACTCTTTAGTTAGACACTAGACACCACCGTTCAACCTTTGCCTGACCCTTCATATCATGCAAAGAGGAATCCCCATGTCCCCGAACCATTTACACTAAACATACTTGCAGACATTATTAAGGGGAATATTATCTACAAGACACACTATAGGAGTTAACTATGCTATAAACGAGTCACCCGCTATAAGCTCACAAACTCTACCGTAAATACGCATATCACGCGCGTTACCGCTGTAGCGAGTTTACGCAATTTGCGGACATGTGCACGCATGGCAGACTGAATGCACGAGCAGCATGTATGTGCATTGGGGTTAGTACAAGGCATTGTGAACTACGATATTTTTTGACTTTGACACCTGTTATAGAGAGATAATGTAGATCGCATGTGGGAACACAATAACTAAAATATGAATGCGCAGCCCCTATTTACTCAAAAAGAGCGCATACACAGGTATGTGGGGTGTATGCGTTTTAAAGATTCACATATGTCACCTCCATAGTGGTACAGTTTCTTAATCATAAGCAGAAGTATGAGTTAAATTAGAGAAACACATGCTACAATAGAGATCATATTTAAATGGTTTTAAGGCCGTAGGGGAACACATCACCTAACTGGGCACGTGCACTAATAACGACCATATAGTTAGAGCAGTGTTGCGCAAAGAGGTATAATGGCACTCAATTATGCAAATGTCAATGATTAGATATCAACTTGATAAAGTCAGTGCTGTGGTCGTTATTCTCAAACTATCTCTGATCTTAAGATCATGATTTTTGTAGACACACCAGACTTTTCTAAGACATATAGCCTGTAACTTGTACACTTATCGCTTTGCTGATAGATGGCTTCAATTATCTTTCACATTGATATCAATATAACCATATGCAGTAATATTCAGTTGAAATTGAAATAGTTTTAGGATATGTCTGGTGTTGTGGAGTCCAGAAATTCAAGCCATTCATAGATGTGATAGCTAAGAGATAGAGAGTCCCAGGTGTATCATGACTTTTTCCCTTTCTGCTGTTGTCCCATGTGCTGAGGTGTACCTGGGCAGTGAATGGGAACAATGAGAGCGGGGAAAGGCCGTCCACCTGGAGACTGAAGGGATAGAGCAGTGCGAGCCACTTCTACTGTCCACGCTCTACATCCCCCCTCCCCTGTTGTGAGAACACATTGCAGGGGGGGCCCGTAGATGAGGAGCAGTGGATGAGAGGGCGGCTCTGAATACCTGTAAGGTTCTCCGTCTGGTGTGTCTTCTGGCGCGGTCAGAACTATACCAACGTGTGGGAAGCCGCTACGGAAGCCGGACGCCGGGTCGGGTATGATTCCCGCACCTCCGTGGATTCTGCGCGTCCTGAGCGCGGTCAGAGCTAAGTCAGCGTGTAGGAAGCCGCTACTGGAGCCGGACGCCGGGTCGGGTGTAATTCCCGCACCTCCGTAGATTCTGCACGTCCTAAGCGCGGTCAGAGCTAAGTCAGCGTGTGGGAAGCCGCTGCGGGAGCCGGACGCCGGGTCGGGTGTAATTCCCGCACCTCCGTGTATTCTGTACGTCCTCGTCCCGCTAATGATGACGTACGTTTCACATGAAGCTTGGTCACATCAGTGACGCCATATGGAGGTGGGCAGTATTTAAAGCAGATACCGTGCATTGATTGGTTAGATTTCACTCAAATTAGAGAGATAATCCTCAATCAATCACCACATGAAACCCAAAGGTAATGTTAATATTATATATTATATATATGTGTGTTCACACCAAATTAACCCAAGCAACTAGTATACAGTCAAGATAGATGTGTCATAGTTATAATCCTTTATGCACATAAGATTAGACAAAACTAGAGGGTAGAATAGAGATTATTGTGGAATTAATGATTAATTATCCCATTAAAACAATAAGCAATTCTCTTTTATCAATAAATGAAATCATATTAGAATAATTTGATGATTGTCCTATGTAAAGCTAGTGTTATTACCTTAAACACCCTTATCAGCTGTTATTGTGGGGTGGGACACTTACTCTCACATGGATAGGTCTCTATATTCATACCCTGCTGGTGTATTTAATATATAATGGAAATTGTGTGAGTAAATTAATCCTAATGTATATTCTGTTATCCCTATATGCTATATATCTGTATGAGCCCTGCTATTTATATAAAGGCAGATAATCAGTAGGTATAGGAATAATAAGAACTAATAATAAAATAAACTATAAAAGAGAACTGAAAAGAAATTGAATTATAAAGTGTGGGAAAGACAAAGGTAAGCCTTAAGTGAAATATAAATGCATAAGTGTATATTATATGTGCGGTGAGATTAGAATTGGTCTCACAAGAACTGTAATAACCAAGCATATATTATTGTAAAAATAAATAGGTTGCCTAATAGGTAGTACATTGTGATATCGAAAATGAGAATAAAAATAAAAATTTAATAAATTTGTTGTATTCATAATTAGCATAAAAAATAACTAAAGGATTTGAAATACAGTGTGCATGGAAATGAAGAGACATTAGTGATAATTAAAGAAAAACGTTGCAATATTTAATTGCTTAGTTGAATAAGACATGAAAAAAGAAAAGAAAAGAAAAGAACAGCCATAACAATAAAGAGATATACTATCCATGGGTGGTGAGATGATTATGCAGTAACTATTATTCTAAGGGGTATAGAGATGGTATGATAACCCATAAAAAAATATACAATAAAATATATAAATAAAATTAATATAGATGATAAGGTATATGGTGGAACATTCTAAATAATTTATTCGCTTGATTGAAGAGAGAGGAAACTATAATAATTTTATAAACATAGTAACATAGTAACATAGTAACATAGTATCTGAGGTTGAAAAAAGACAATTGTCCATCGAGTTCAACCTATTTGTGGTCTCCTATGCATGATGATTTGACTAAAATTTCTGACTGATGCTGCTGTCAGCCCAGAGCTGGCCCTAACCAATATGATGCCCTAGGCAAGATTTTGGCTGGTGCCCCCTAGCACCGCCACTAGTTCAGCAGGAGATGCCTGGCATGAGTCAGCTGGCAGCTCTGCTAACATCGGGCGCCTATTGTTTATGAAAATGCATCTTATTTGCATTACTATGTGGCTAGGGTGCACAAGCAGCTTCTGCTGATTAAAATGATATGCAGCATGACTATGGCCCTCATTCCGAGTTGTTCGCTCGGAGTTTTTCATCGCATCGCAGTGAGAATTCTCTTAGTGCGCATGCGCAATGTTCGCACTGCGACTGCGCCAAGTAACTTTACTATGAAGAAAGTAAGTTTACTCACGGCATTTTCATCGCTCCGACGTTCGCATTGTGATTGACAGGAAATGGGTGTTACTGGGCGGATGCACGGCGTTTTAGGGGCGTGTGGCTGGAAACGCTACCGTTTCCGGAAAAAACGCAGGAGTGGCCGGAGAAACGGTGGGAGTGCCTGGGCGAACGCTGGGTGTGTTTATGACGTCAGCCAGGAACGAAAAGCACTGAACTGATCGCACAGGCAGAGTAAGTCTGAAGCTACTCAGAAACTGCTAACTCGTTTGTAATCGCAATATTGCGCGTATGTCGGTCGCAATTTTAAGAAGCTAAAATTCACTCCCAGTAGGCGGCGGCTTAGCGTGTGTAACTCTGCTACATTCGCCTTGCGAGCGAACAACTCGGAATGAGGGCCTATATTCTGTGTGAGACTGCGGCTGTATCTGCATACGAAATGCTACATCACAGTGATTTCCAGGAATACACTGCAACGTAGCATTTCGTATGCATATACAGCCGCAGTCACACACAGAATATAGGCTTGCCGCATATCATTTTAATCAGCAGAAGCTGCTGGTGCCCCTAAGCATACCAAATGCCCTAGGCATTTGCCTAGTTTGCCTATGCCTAAGGCCGGCTCTGTGTCAGCCATTGCATTTTATCCCTATTTATAGTAACTATAATGCATGACTATGCACCATACCCCTGGATATCCTTATCCAATAGGAATTTATCTAACCTATTCTTAAAGGTGTTGACAGATTCCGCCATTACAACTCCCTCGGGCAGGGAATTCCAAACACGTATTGTCCTTACCGTGAAAAAGCCTTTACGCCGTATTGTGCGGAATCTCCTCTCCTCTAACCTGAGCGAGTGTCCACGAGTCCTCTGTGTTGATCTAACCAAAAACAGGTCCCGTGCAAGTTCTGTGTATTGTCCCCTTATACTATGATACTGGTGACCAGCTATAACCATACACTACATATACACAAGAGGAGGACTACAACTCCCAGCAGCTCCTGCAGTACTAAGTGAATCACATACAAGCTGTAATAGCAGCTACGCTGTACTAGAAGCCTGGTGTCATGGTGATATTGGTGACCAGCTATAACCATACAGTACAAATACACAAGAGGAGGACTACAACTCCCAGCAGCTCCTGCAGTACTAAGTGACACACATACAAGCTGTAATAGCAGCTACGCTGTACTAGAAGCCTGGTGTAATGGTAATATTGGTGACCAGCTATAACCATACAGTACAAATACACAAGAGGAGGACTACAACTCCCAGCAGCTCCTGCAGTACTAAGTGACACACATACAAGCTGTAATAGCAGCTACGCTGTACTAGAAGCCTGGTGTCATGGTGATATTGGTGACCAGCTATAACCATACAGTACATATACACAAGAGGACTACAACTCCCAGCAGCTCCTGCAGTATAAGTGACACACATACAAGCTGTAATAGCAGCTATGCTGTACTAGAAGCCTGGTGTCATGGTGATATTGGTGACCAGCTATAACCATACAGTATATATACACAAGAGGAGGACTACAACTCCCAGCAGCTCCTGCAGTACTAAGTGACACACATACAAGCTGTAATAGCAGCTACGCTGTACTAGAAGCCTGGTGTCATGGTGATATTGGTGACCAGTTATAACCATACAGTATATATACACAAGAGGAGGACTACAACTCCCAGCAGCTCCTGCAGTACCAAGTGACACACATACAAGCTGTAATAGCAGCTACGCTGTACTAGAAGCCTGGTGTCATGTGATGTTGGTGACCAGCTATAACCATACAGTATATATACACAAGAGGAGGACTACAACTCCCAGCAGCTCCTGCAGTACTAAGTGACACTCATACAAGGTGTAATAGAAGCTACGCTGTACTAGAAGCCTTGTGTCATGGTGATATTGGTGACCAGCTATAACCATACAGTACATATACACAAGAGGAGGACTACAACTCCCAGCAGCTCCTGCAGTACTAAGTGACACACATACAAGCTGTAATAGCAGCTACGCTGTACTAGAAGCCTGGTGTCATGGTGATATTGGTGACCAGCTATAACCATACAGTATATATACACAGGAGGACTACAACTCCCAGCAGCCCCTGCAGTACTAAGTGACACACATACAAGCTGTAATAGCAGCTACGCTGTACTAGAAGCCTGGTGTCATGGTGATACTGGTGACCAGCTATAACCATACAGTACATATACACAAGAGGAGGACTACAACTCCCAGCAGCTCCTGCAGTACCAAGTGACACACATACAAGCTGTAATAGCAGCTACGCTGTACTAGAAGCCTGGTGTCATGGTGATACTGGTGACCAGCTATAACCATACAGTACATATACACAAGAGGAGGACTACAACTCCCAGCAGCTCCAGCAGTACTAAGTGACACACATACAAGCTGTAATAGCAGCTACGCTGTACTAGAAGCCTGGTGTCATGGTGATATTGGTGACCAGCTATAACCATACAGTACATATACACAAGAGGAGGACTACAACTCCCAGCAGCTCCTGCAGTACTAAGTGACACACATACAAGTTGTAATAGCAGCTACGCTGTACTAGAAGCCTGGTGTCATGTGATATTGGTGACCAGCTATAACCATACAGTACATATACACAAGAGGAGGACTACAACTCCCAGCAGCTCCTGCAGTACTAAGTGACACACATACAAGTTGTAATAGCAGCTACGCTGTACTAGAAGCCTGGTGTCATGTGATATTGGTGACCAGCTATAACCATACAGTACATATACACAAGAGGAGGACTACAACTCCCAGCAGCTCCTGCTGTACTAAGTGACACACATACAAGCTGTAATAGCAGCTACGCTGTACTAGAAGCCTGGTGTCATGGTGATATTGGTGACCAGCTATAACCATACACTACATATACACAAGAGGAGGACTACAACTCCCAGCAGCTCCTGCAGTACTAAGTGACACACATACAAGCTGTAATAGCAGCTATGCTGTACTAGAACCCTGGTGTCATGGTGATACTGGTGACCAGCTATATCCATACAGTACATATACACAAGAGGAGGACTACAACTCCCAGCAGCTCCTGCAGTACTAAGTGACACACATACAAGCTGTAATAGCAGCTACGCTGTACTAGAAGCCTGGTGTCATGGTGATATTGGTGACCAGCTATATCCATACAGTACATATACACAAGAGGAGGACTACAACTCCCAGCAGCTCCTGCAGTACCAAGTGACACACATACAAGCTGTAATAGCAGCTACGCTGTACTAGAACCCTGGTGTCATGGTGATACTGGTGACCAGCTATATCCATACAGTACATATACACAAGAGGAGGACTACAACTCCCAGCAGCTCCTGCAGTACCAAGTGACACACATACAAGCTGTAATAGCAGCTACGCTGTACTAGAAGCCTGGTGTCATGTGATGTTGGTGACCAGCTATAACCATACAGTATATATACACAAGAGGAGGACTACAACTCCCAGCAGCTCCTGCAGTACTAAGTGACACTCATACAAGGTGTAATAGAAGCTACGCTGTACTAGAAGCCTGGTGTCATGGTGATATTGGTGACCAGCTATAACCATACAGTACATATACACAAGAGGAGGACTACAACTCCCAGCAGCTCCTGCAGTACTAAGTGACACACATACAAGCTGTAATAGCAGCTACGCTGTACTAGAAGCCTGGTGTCATGGTGATATTGGTGACCAGCTATAACCATACAGTATATATACACAGGAGGACTACAACTCCCAGCAGCCCCTGCAGTACTAAGTGACACACATACAAGCTGTAATAGCAGCTACGCTGTACTAGAAGCCTGGTGTCATGGTGATACTGGTGACCAGCTATAACCATACAGTACATATACACAAGAGGAGGACTACAACTCCCAGCAGCTCCTGCAGTACCAAGTGACACACATACAAGCTGTAATAGCAGCTACGCTGTACTAGAAGCCTGGTGTCATGGTGATACTGGTGACCAGCTATAACCATACAGTACATATACACAAGAGGAGGACTACAACTCCCAGCAGCTCCAGCAGTACTAAGTGACACACATACAAGCTGTAATAGCAGCTATGCTGTACTAGAAGCCTGGTGTCATGGTGATATTGGTGACCAGCTATAACCATACAGTACATATACACAAGAGGAGGACTACAACTCCCAGCAGCTCCTGCAGTACTAAGTGACACACATACAAGTTGTAATAGCAGCTACGCTGTACTAGAAGCCTGGTGTCATGTGATATTGGTGACCAGCTATAACCATACAGTACATATACACAAGAGGAGGACTACAACTCCCAGCAGCTCCTGCAGTACTAAGTGACACACATACAAGTTGTAATAGCAGCTACACTGTACTAGAAGCCTGGTGTCATGTGATATTGGTGACCAGCTATAACCATACAGTACATATACACAAGAGGAGGACTACAACTCCCAGCAGCTCCTGCTGTACTAAGTGACACACATACAAGCTGTAATAGCAGCTACGCTGTACTAGAAGCCTGGTGTCATGGTGATATTGGTGACCAGCTATAACCATACACTACATATACACAAGAGGAGGACTACAACTCCCAGCAGCTCCTGCAGTACTAAGTGACACACATACAAGCTGTAATAGCAGCTATGCTGTACTAGAACCCTGGTGTCATGGTGATACTGGTGACCAGCTATATCCATACAGTACATATACACAAGAGGAGGACTACAACTCCCAGCAGCTCCTGCAGTACTAAGTGACACACATACAAGCTGTAATAGCAGCTACGCTGTACTAGAAGCCTGGTGTCATGGTGATATTGGCGACCAGCTATATCCATACAGTACATATACACAAGAGGAGGACTACAACTCCCAGCAGCTCCTGCAGTACCAAGTGACACACATACAAGCTGTAATAGCAGCTACGCTGTACTAGAACCCTGGTGTCATGGTGATACTGGTGACCAGCTATATCCATACAGTACATATACACAAGAGGAGGACTACAACTCCCAGCAGCTCCTGCAGTACCAAGTGACACACATACAAGCTGTAATAGCAGCTACGCTGTACTAGAAGCCTGGTGTCATGTGATGTTGGTGACCAGCTATAACCATACAGTATATATACACAAGAGGAGGACTACAACTCCCAGCAGCTCCTGCAGTACTAAGTGACACACATACAAGCTGTAATAGCAGCTACGCTGTACTAGAAGCCTGGTGTCATGGTGATATTGGTGACCAGCTATAACCATACAGTACATATAGACAAGAGGAGGACTACAACTCCCAGCAGCTCCTGCAGTACTAAGTGACACACATACAAGCTGTAATAGCAGCTACGCTGTACTAGAAGCCTGGTGTCATGGTGATATTGGTGACCAGCTATAACCATACAGTATATATACACAGGAGGCGGAACTACCGGCAGTGCAAGCAGTGCACTGCACTGGGGCCCGCCTCTGTCCAGGGGCCCAAGCATGTAATGAGTCAAACTGACTCATTACATGCCGCTGTGCGCTGCGGGCAACCGCTGCCCGCAGTGCACAGCCGCCCGGCGATTAGAGGAGCAGCGGCACGGACGGGGGAAGGAGGAGGGTGCCGGAGGAGGGAGCCGCAGCAGCGCTTTGTTACTGGTGGAGGCGCTGCTGCTGCTGCTCCTCTGCTTCCCTATAGGCTGTCTTCCGAGAACAGCCTATAGGGAAGCAGAGGGGCAGCAGCAGCAGCGCCTCCACCAGTAACAAAGTGCTGCTGCGGCTCCCTCCTCCACCTCCCTCCTCCTCCTTCTCTACTGCCCGGGAATCGTCGTCTGACACAGCTGCACCGAGGAGCCTGAGCCGGCGGAGAGGGTAAGTATAATTCTTCTTTCTTTCTTTTTCTCTTTTTCTTTCTTTATTTTTTTACTTTCTTTCTTTCTTGGGCCTGCCTGCTGCAATGTATAAAAAGGGGGGAATGCCTGCCGCTATGTATAAAAAGGGGGGACTGCCTGCCGCAATGTGTAAAAAGGGGGGAATGCCTGCCGCAATGTGTAAAAAGGGGGGAATGCCTGCCGCAATGTGTAAAAAGGGGGGAATGCCTGCCGCAATGTGTAAAAAGGGGGGGATGCCTGCCGCTATGTGTAAAAAGGGGGGAATGCCTGCCGCTATGTGTAAAAAGGGGGGACTGCCTGCCGCTATGTATAAAAAGGGGGGACTGCCTGCCGCAATGTGTAAAAAGGGGGGAATGCCTGCCGCTATGTATAAAAAGGGGGGAATGCCTGCCGCTATGTATAAAAAGGGGGGAATGCCTGCCGCTATGTATAAAAAGGGGGGAATGCCTGCCGCTATGTATAAAAAGGGGGGAATGCCTGCCGCTATGTATAAAAAGGGGGGAATGCCTGCCGCTATGTGTAAAAATGGGGGACTGCCTGCCGCTGTGTGTAAAAAGGGGGGAATGCCTGCCGCTATGTATAAAAAGGGGGGACTGCCTGCCGCTATGTGTAAAAATGGGGGACTACCTGCCGCTATGTATAAAAAGGGGGGAATGCCTGCCGCTATGTGTAAAAATGGGGGACTGCCTGCCGCTATGTGTAAAAAGGGGGGAATGCCTGCCGCTATGTATAAAAAGGGGGGACTGCCTGCCGCTATGTGTAAAAAGGGGGGACTGCCTGCCGCTATGTGTAAAAATGGGGGACTACCTGCCGCTATGTATAAAAAGGGGGGACTGCCTGCCGCTATGTGTAAAAAGGGGGGACTGCCTGCCGCTATGTGTAAAAAGGGGGGAATGCCTGCCGCAATGTGTAAAAAGGGGGGACTGCCTGCCGCTATGTGTAAAAAGGGGGGAATGCCTGCCGCAATGTGTAAAAAGGGGGGACTGCCTGCTGCAATGTATAAAAATGGGGGACTGCCTGCTGCAATGTATAAAAATGGGGGACTGCCTGCCGCTATGTATAAAAAGGGGGGACTGCCTGCCGCAATGTGTAAAAAGGGGGGAATGCCTGCCGCAATGTGTAAAAAGGGGGGAATGCCTGCCGCTATGTGTAAAAAGGGGGGAATGCCTGCCGCTATGTGTAAAAAGGGGGGACTGCCTGCCGCTATGTATAAAAAGGGGGGACTGCCTGCCGCAATGTGTAAAAAGGGGGGAATGCCTGCCGCTATGTATAAAAAGGGGGGAATGCCTGCCGCTATGTATAAAAAGGGGGGAATGCCTGCCGCTATGTATAAAAAGGGGGGAATGCCTGCCGCTATGTATAAAAAGGGGGGAATGCCTGCCGCTATGTATAAAAAGGGGGGAATGCCTGCCGCTATGTGTAAAAATGGGGGACTGCCTGCCGCTATGTGTAAAAAGGGGGGAATGCCTGCCGCTATGTATAAAAAGGGGGGACTGCCTGCCGCTATGTGTAAAAATGGGGGACTACCTGCCGCTATGTATAAAAAGGGGGGAATGCCTGCCGCTATGTGTAAAAATGGGGGACTGCCTGCCGCTATGTGTAAAAAGGGGGGAATGCCTGCCGCTATGTATAAAAAGGGGGGACTGCCTGCCGCTATGTGTAAAAAGGGGGGACTGCCTGCCGCTATGTGTAAAAATGGGGGACTACCTGCCGCTATGTATAAAAAGGGGGGACTGCCTGCCGCTATGTGTAAAAAGGGGGGACTGCCTGCCGCTATGTGTAAAAAGGGGGGAATGCCTGCCGCAATGTGTAAAAAGGGGGGACTGCCTGCCGCTATGTGTAAAAAGGGGGGAATGCCTGCCGCAATGTGTAAAAAGGGGGGACTGCCTGCCGCTATGTGTAAAAAGGGGGGACTGCCTGCGCTATGTGTAAAAAGGGGGGAATGCCTGCCGCTATGTGTAAAAAGGGGGAATCAGCCTGCCGCAATGTGTAAAAATGGGTACGCTGTCTGCCGAAATGTGTAACAAGGGCACGCTGTCTGCCGTAATGTATAAAAAGGGGGGACTGCCTGACATAATGTGTAAAAAGGGGGAATCAGCCTGCCGCTATGTGTACAAAGGGGTAATCTGCCTGCCGTAATGTGTAAAAATGGGTACGCTGTCTGCCGAAATGTGTAACAAGGGCACGCTGTCTGCCGTAATGTGTAAAAAGGGGACGCGGTCTGCCGTTATGTGTAAAAAGTGTACGCTGTCTGCTGTTATGTGTAACAAGGGCACGCTGTCTGCCATTATGTGTAACAAGGGCACGCTGTCTGCCGTTATGTGTAACAAGGGCACGCTGTCTGCCGTTATGTGTAAAAAGTGCGCGCTGTCTGCCGTTATGTGTAACAAGGGCACGCTGTCTGCCGTTATGTGTAAAAAGTGCGCGCTGTCTGCCGTTATGTGTAACAAGGGCACGCTGTCTGCCGTTATGTGTAAAAAGTGCGCGCTGTCTGCCGTTATGTGTAACAAGGGCACGCTGTCTGCCGTTATGTGTAAAAAGTGCGCGCTGTCTGCCGTTATGTGTAACAAGGGCACGCTGTCTGCCGTTATGTGTAAAAAGTGCGCGCTGTCTGCCGTTATGTGTAACAAGGGCACGCTGTCTGCCGTTATGTGTAAAAAGAGGAATCTGTCCGCTGTAAGGAGTAAAAGGGTCTCTACCTGGTGTAGTGGTGTTACTGTGCGACGTAATTTGAATAATGGAGACTACTGTGTACCGTTTTATGAAATGGTATTATTTTGTGGCCACACCCCTTCCCCACGAAGCCACGCCACTATGTATTTTTGCGCGCGCCTGCGGCGCGCCCTGCCCCTGTTTTGCATGCAGGGGTGGGGCTCCGATGCCGTTTCTTGCACGCAGTGCTAAAATGTCTAGTTACGGCACTGTTGCTAGGTATCCATTTCTCTGGCCCTGAGCAGGTCCCCCTCACCAGATCCTCTCCAGGGGTGAGGGGGTGGACTTGGATGGGATGTGTGTGGGGGGGGGATGTGTGTGTGGGGGAAGGGGGGGGGGGTGCAAAGCATTTTGTCGCACCTGGGCCCACCGCTCGCTAGTTCCGCCACTGAGGACTACAACTCCCAGCAGCTCCTGCAGTACTACAGTTACAATGTACAAGTGAGACGAGTGATGAATCTATTAGTAAAATAATATTATATGAATAACTTGCACATAAAGATCTCCATCGATTATGTTGATAAATTCTATTACTATAATATAGTTGCGTGGGAGCGTCTCCAGAATTTGGGGGCCTGAAGCTGAAGCCTCATTAGTTTCCTCTCCCAGTATATCCGCTCCGTGGTATCATGATAGTGAGTATATACTACAGTACATAATATGTCATTAAGCAATGACAGAAGTATTCTCTGGATGTAGATGTGATCCGTAGCAGCAAATTTGTTCTCTAGTGTGCAAAACCATGTGCAGTGCAGGGGGGGCAGATGTACCATGTGCAGTGCAGGTGGGGCAGATGTAACGTGCAGTGCAGGTAGGGCAGATGTAACATGTGCAGTGCAGGTGGGGCAGATGTAACATGTGCACTGCAGGGGAGGCATATGTAACATGCACAGTGCAGTTGGGGCAGAAGTAACATGCGCAGTGCAGGTGACAGGTGGGGCAGATGTAACATGTGCAGGGCAGGTGGGGCAGATGTAACATGCGCAGTGCAGGTGGGGCAGATGTAACATGTGCAGGGCATGTGGGGCAGATGTAACATGCGCAGTGCAGGTGAGGCATATGTAACATGTGCAGTGCAGGTGGGGCAGATGTAACATGTGCAGGGCAGGTGGGGCAGATGTAACATGTGCAGTGCAGGTGGGGCAGATGTAACATGTACAGTGCAAAGGGGTATATGTTACGTGTGCAGTGCAGGTGGGGCAGATGTAACATGTGCACTGCAGGTGGGCCAGATGTAACATGTGCAGAGAGAGTTAGATTTGGGTGGGTTATATTGTTTCTGTGCAGGGTAAATACTGGCTGCTTTATTTTTACACTGCAATTTAGATTTCAGTTTGAACACAATCCACCCAAATCTGACTCTCTCTGCACATATTACATCTGCCCCCCTGCACTGCACATGTTACATCTGCCCCACCTGCACTGCAGATGTTATATCTGCCCCACCTGCAGTGCACATGGGGCCTAATTTAGTGATGAGCGGGTTCGGTTTCTCGGAAACCGAACCCCCCCGAACTTCAGCCTTTTTACACGGGTCCGAGGCAGACTCGGATCCTCCCGCCTTGCTCGGTTAACCCGAGCGCGCCCGAACGTCATCATCCCGCTGTCGGATTCTCGCGAGGCTCGGATTCTATTGCGAGACTCGGATTCTATATAAGGATCCACGCGTCGCCGCCATTTTCACACGTGCATTGAGATTGATAGGGAGAGGACGTGGCTGGCGTCCTCTCCGTTTAGATAGAGAGTGAGACACTTGATTTACTGGAGCATTAGGAGTACTCAGAGAGTGCAGAGTTTTGCTGATAGTTATACTAGTGACCACCAGTTTTATTTATTATTTAATAATATAATCCGTTCTCTGCCTGAAAAAAAACGATACACAGTCACATACCATATCTGTGCTCAGCCTCAGTGTGCTGCATGATAATATCATCTATGTATATCTGACTGTGCTGAGTAGTGCTCACTGCTCACACAGCTTAATTGTGGGGGAGACTGGGGAGCAGTTATAGCAGGAGTACATATTTAACAGTGCACACTTTTGCTGCCAGAGTGCCAGTGTGACTGACCAGCAGTGACCACCAGTATATTGTCTGCCTGAAAAAGTTAAACACTCGTGTGGTGGTTTTTTTTTTTTATTCTATAAACGCATTCTGCTGACAGTGTCCAGCAGGTCCGTCATTCATTATATTATAATATATACCTGCAGTAGTGATATATATATATATATATTTTATATCATTATCATCCAGTCTATACTAGCAGACGCAGTACGGTAGTCCACGGCTGTAGCTACCTCTGTGTCGGCAGTCGCTCGTCCATAATTGTATACCTACCTGTGGTGGGGTTTTTTTTTCTATCTTCTTCATACTAGTAGTTTAGGAGTCTGCAGTGCTGACAGTGTCCAGCAGGTCCGTCATTATATAATATATACCTGTCCGGCTGCAGTAGTGCTATATATATATTTTTTATATCATTATCATCCAGTCTATACTAGCAGACGCAGTACGGTAGTCCACGGCTGTAGCTACCTCTGTGTCGGCAGTCGCTCGTCCATAATTGTATACCTACCTGTGGTGGTTTGTTTTTTTCTATCTTCTTCATACTAGTAGTTTAGGAGTCTGCAGTGCTGACAGTGTCCAGCAGGTCCGTCATTATATAATATATACCTGTCTGGCTGCAGTAGTGATATATATATATTTTTTATATCATTATCATCCAGTCTATACTAGCAGACGCAGTACGGTAGTCCACGGCTGTAGCTACCTCTGTGTCGGCAGTCGCTCGTCATCCATAAGTATACTAGTATCCATCCATCTCCATTGTTTACCTGAGGTGCCTTTTAGTTGTGTCTATTAAAATATGGAGAACAAAAATGTTGAGGTTCCAAAAATAGGGAAAGATCAAGATCCACTTCCACCTCGTGCTGAAGCTGCTGCCACTAGTCATGGCCGAGACGATGAAATGCCATCAACGTCGTCTGCCAAGGCCGATGCCCAATGTCATAGTACAGAGCATGTAAAATCCAAAACACCAAATATCAGTAAAAAAAGGACTCAAAAATCTAAAATAAAATCGTCGGAGGAGAAGCGTAAACTTGACAATATGCCATTTACCACACGGAGTGGCAAGGAACGGCTGAGGCCCTGGCCTATGTTCATGGCTAGTGGTTCAGCTTCACATGAGGATGGAAGCACTCAGCCTCTCGCTAGAAAAATGAAAAGACTTAAGCTGGCAAAAGCACAGCAAAGAACTGTGCGTTCTTCGAAATCACAAATCCACAAGGAGAGTCCAATTGTGTTGGTTGCGATGCCTGACCTTCCCAACACTGGACGTGAAGAGCATGCGCCTTCCACCATTTGCACGCCCCCTGCAAGTGCTGGAAGGAGCACCCGCAGTCCAGTTCCTGATAGTCAGATTGAAGATGTCAGTGTTGAAGTACACCAGGATGAGGAGGATATGGGTGTTGCTGGCGCTGGGGAGGAAATTGAACAGGAGGATTCTGATGGTGAGGTGGTTTGTTTAAGTCAGGCACCCGGGGAGACACCTGTTGTCCGTGGGAGGAATATGACCATTGACATGCCTGGTGAAAATACCAAAAAGTCAGCTCTTCGGTGTGGAGGTATTTCAACAGAAATGCGGACAACTGGTGTCAAGCCGTGTGTTGCCTTTGTCAAGCTGTAATAAGTAGGGGTAAGGACTTTAACCACCTCGGAACATCCTCCCTTATATGTCACCTGCAGCGCATTCATCATAAGTCAGTGACAAGTTCAAAAACTTTGGGCGACAGCGGAAGCAGTCCACTGACCAGTAAATCCCTTCCTCTTGTAACCAAGCTCACGCAAACCACCCCACCAACTCCCTCAGTGTCAATTTCCTCCTTCCCCAGGAATGCCAATAGTCCTGCAGGCCATGTCACTGGCAATTCTGACGAGTCCTCTCCTGCCGGGGATTCCTCCGATGCATCCTTGCGTGTAACGCCTACTGCTGCTGGCGCTGCTGTTGTTGCTGCTGGGAGTCGATGGTCATCCCAGAGGGGAAGTCGTAAGACCACTTTTACTACTTCCACCAAGCAATTGACTGTCCAACAGTCCTTTGCGAGGAAGATGAAATATCACAGCAGTCATCCTGCTGCAAAGCGGATAACTGAGGCCTTGGCATCCTGGGCGGTGAGAAACGTGGTTCCGGTATCCATCATTACTGCAGAGCCAACTATAGACTTGTTTGAGGTACTGTGTCCCCGGTACCAAATACCATCTAGGTTCCATTTTTCTAGGCAGGCGATAACGAAAATGTACACAGACCTCAGAAAAAGACTCACCAGTGTCCTAAAAAATGCAGTTGTACCCAATGTCCACTTAACCACGGACATGTGGACAAGTGGAGCAGGGCAGACTCAGGACTATATGACTGTGACAGCCCACTGGGTAGATGTATTGACTCCCGCCGCAAGAACAGCAGCGGCGGCACCAGTAGCAGCATCTCGCAAACGCCCACTCTTTCCTAGGCAGGCTACGCTTTGTATCACCGCTTTCCAGAATACGCACACAGCGGAAAACCTCTTACGGCAACTGAGGAAGATCAACGCAGAATGGCTTACCCCAATTGGACTCTCCTGTGGATTTGTGGCATCGGACAACGCCAGCAATATTGTGCATGCATTATATCTGAGCAAATTCCAGCACGTCCTACGTTTTGCACATACCTTGAATTTGGTGGTGCAGAATTATTTAAAAAACGACAGGGGCGTGCAAGAGATGCTGTCGGTGGCCAGAAAAATTGCGGGACACTTTCGGCGTACAGGCACCACGTACAGAAGACTGGAGCAACACCAAAAACGCCTGAACCTGCCCTGCCATCATCTGAAGCAAGAAGTGGTAACGAGGTGGAATTCAACCCTCTATATGCTTCAGAGGTTGGAGGAGCAGCAAAAGGCCATTCAAGCCTATACAATTGAGCACGATATAGGAGGTGGAATGCACCTGTCTCAAGCGCAGTGGAGAATGATTTCAACGTTGTGCAAGGTTCTGCAACCTTTTGAGCTTGCCACACGTGAAGTCAGTTCAGACACTGCCAGCCTGAGTCAGGTCATTCCCCTCATCAGGCTTTTGCAGAAGAAGCTGGAGACATTGAAGGAGGAGCTAAGACAGAGCGATTCCGCTAGGCATGTGGGACTTGTGGATGGAGCCCTTAATTTGCTTAACCAGGATTCACGGGTGGTCAATCTGTTGAAATCAGAGCACTACATTTTGGCCACCGTGCTCGATCCTAGATTTAAAACCTACATTGCATCTCTCTTTCCGGCAGACACAAGTCTGCAGGGGTTTAAAGACCTGCTGGTGAGAAAATTATCAAGTCAAGTGGAACTTTCACATTCTCCCGCAATTGGGGGTGCGAGGAAAAGGCTCAGAATTCCGAGCCCACCCGCTGGCGGTGATGCAAGGCAGTCTGGAGCGACTGCTGATGCTGACATCTGGTCCGGACTGAAGGACCTGCCAATGATTACGGACATGTCGTCTACTGTCACTGCATATGATTCTCTCACCATTGAAAGAATGGTGGAGGATTATATGAGTGACCGCATCCAAGTAGGCACGTCAGACAGTCCGTACGTATACTGGCAGGAAAAAGAGGCAATTTGGAGGCCCTTGCACAAACTGGCTTTATTCTACCTAAGTTGCCCTCCCACAAGTGTGTACTCCGAAAGAGTGTTTAGTGCTGCCGCTCACCTTGTCAGCAATCGGCGTACGAGGTTACTTCCAGAAAATGTGGAGAAGATGATGTTCATTAAAATGAATTATAATCAATTCCTCCGTGGAGACATTCACCAGCAGCAATTGCCTCCACAAAGTACACAGGGAGCTGAGATGGTGGATTCCAGTGGGGACGAATTGATAATCTGTGAGTTGGGGGATGTACACGGTGATATATCGGAGGATGATGATGAGGTGGACATCTTGCCTCTGTAGAGCCAGTTTGTGCAAGGAGAGATTAATTGCTTCTTTTTTGGTGGGGGTCCAAACCAACCCGTCATTTCAGTCACAGTCATGTGGCAGACCCTGTCACTGAAATGATGGGTTGGTTAAAGTGTGCATGTCCTGTTTATACAACATAAGGGTGGATGGGAGGGCCCAAGGACAATTCCATCTTGCACCTCTTTTTTCTTTCATTTTTCTTTGCGTCATGTGCTGTTTGGGGAGTAGTTTTTTGAAGGGCCAGCCTGCGTGACACTGCAGTGCCACTCCTAGATGGGCCAGGTGTTTGTGTCGGCCACTAGGGTCGCTTAGCTTACTCACACAGCTACCTCATTGCGTCTCTTTTTTTTCTTCTTTGCGTCATGTGCTGTTTGGGGAGTGTTTTTTGGAAGGGCCATCCTGCGTGACACTGCAGTGCCACTCCTAGATGGGCCAGGTGTTTGTGTCGGCCACTTGGGTCGCTTATCTTAGTCACACAGCTACCTCATTGCGCCTCTTTTTTTCTTTGCGTCATGTGCTGTTTGGGGGGTGTTTTTTGGAAGGGCCATTCTGTGTGACACTGCAGTGCCACTCCTAGATGGGCCAGGTGTTTGTGTCGGCCACTAGGGTCGCTTATCTTAGTCACACAGCTACCTCATTGCGCCTCTTTTTTTTCTTCTTTGCATCATGTGCTGTTTGGGGGGTGTTTTTTGGAAGGACCATCCTGCGTGACACTGCAGTGCCACTCCTAGATGGGCCAGGTGTTTGTGTCGGCCACTTGGATCGCTTAGCTTACTCACACAGCTACCTCATTGCGCCTCTTTTTTTCTTCTTTGCGTCATGTGCTGTTTGGGGAGTGTTTTTTGGAAGGGCCATCCTGCGTGATACTGCAGTGCCACTCCTAGATGGGCCAGGTGTTTGTGTCGGCCACTTGGGTCGCTGAGCTTAGTCATCCAGCGACCTCGGTGCAAATTTTAGGACTAAAAATAATATTGTGAGGTGTGAGGTGTTCAGAATAGACTGAAAATGAGTGGAAATTATGGTTATTGAGGTTAATAATACTTTGGGATCAAAATGACCCCCAAATTCTATGATTTAAGCTGTTTTTTAGGGTTTTTTGAAAAAAACACCCGAATCCAAAACACACCCGAATCCGACAAAAAAAATTCGGTGAGGTTTTGCCAAAACGCGTTCGAACCCAAAACACGGCCACGGAACCGAACCCAAAACCAAAACACAAAACCCGAAAAATTTCCGGTGCACATCTCTAGCCTAATTCAGACCTGCTAGGGTGCCGCCGCTTACAGGGGGAGGGGGAAATCGCTGTTCAGGTGTGCGATCGTATGTGTAGAGAGCTGTACAATGGAGGTCATTCCGAGTTGATAGCTAGCTGGCGTTGTTCACAGCGCAGCGATCAGGCAAAAAAGCGGCATTTCTGCGCATGAGTATGGGCCGCAGTACGCACACGTGAAGTACTTTCACACAAAACTATGCAGTTTCACACAAGGTCTAACGGCGATTTTCAGTCGCACTGCTGATCGGTGAGTGATTGACAGGAAAGAGGCGTTTCTGGGAAGTAACTGAGCGTTTTCCGGGAATGTGCTGAAAAACGCAGTCGTGCCTGGGGAGACGGGGGAGTGGCTGGCCGAACGCTGTGCATGTTTGTGACGTCAAACCAGGAACTAAACAGACCGAGGGGATCGCAGTCTAGGAGTAGGTCCGGAGCTACTCAGAAACTGCAAAGAATCTGCTAAGCTAAGATTCACTCCCAGTAGGCAGAGGTTTAGCATGTGCAATGCTGCTAAAAGCAGCTAGCGAGCGAACAACTCGGAATGAGGGCCAGTGCGCAGTCTCTGCACAGCTCAGGACTTCCTCTTACAGTGCGATGATCGGGGCCGGAGCTGACATCACACGCCCTCCCTCCAAATGCCGTGTCCCTCCTGCGTTTCTCCAGACACTCCCAAAAAACGGTCAGTTACCGCCCACTGTCGGCCTCTTCCTGTCAGTCACCTTGCGATCGCCCATCCCGTCGTTGCGGACCAACGCACCTGCGCATGTGCAGTTCATACGTGATCGCAGGCTGTAGGAAGACGCAGGTGTGACTGAGGCCTGTGTCAGAGAGGTATGAGGTGTGACTGAGGCCCTGTGTCAGAGAGGTATGAGGTGTGACTGAGGTCCTGTGTCAGAGAGGTATGAGAGCTCCTATATACCACTAGCTGATTACCTGCATCCTGCTGGATGTAACAATGGGCGTCATTCTGACCGGATCGCTCACTGCAGTTTATCGCAGAGCAGCGATCAGGTCCGAACTGTGCATGCGCCGGCGCCGCAGTGCGCCAGTGCATGGCTGACGGCCGACGGCTGTCATTGCCTAGTGATCGCCTCTGCCTTATTGACAGGCAGAGGCCGACGCTGGGCGGGAGGGGGCGGCACGGCGGCGTTTGTCTGCTGTTTTGTGGGTGCAGGGGGTGGGCCGCAGCGGTTGTGTGACATCACACGTAGCCACTGCGCCCCAGAGCAGCGAGGAATAACTCCCGGCCAGCCGCAGGAGCTGCGCAGGTAAGGAGTTACAAATGCATGGCCGCTGTGCACATCTGCCATCAGGTCGGGATGACCGCCATGTTGTCTCTTCTGGCAGAGATGAGAGTATTGTTGGGCTGACACAATGGTGCGGTATACATGATGTATGATGTGCAGCGTGACACAATAGTGTACTGCTGTATTGTATCAGAGTGGGACGTGCGCTGCCCCCTGCCCCTCCCTCTCTTATATACAGCACCTGGCGTGTATCCTGGTCGGCATACACATCCCCGGCACTCCGGCATGTCTCCTGTCACCAGCGTCCTCCTGCTCCTCATCCTCAGCCGCGCCGACGTCCCAGGAAGTCATGCGGAAGCTGCTGGAGATCCTGGTAAATTATACAACAAAATGCAGAATGTTCATTTGCACAGTGGCCAGCATTGCTAGCTGACAGTGGGGGGCTCATGAGTTCAGTTTCCAGCCAAGGCTGTATCTACATGATTATATGTTCTACTTATGTCTGCACAGGGTTCCTCCTCCCACACTACAGTACCAGGCTGGATACTGATGTTGGCTTTAAATAATAATAATAATAATAATAATAATAATAATAATAATAATAATCTGTATCTGACATTACTAAACAAACATTAAAATTAAAATAATCCTGTTCTTCATGTACAGAATGTAACTGCCAGGGAAGGTGAACACAATCTATCACTCTCTCTATCTATCTATAATATATACACACACACACGCACACACGCACGCACGCACGCACGCACGCACGCACGCACGCACGCACGCACGCACACACACACACACACACACACACACACACACACACACACACACACGGAGCCATCCTCATCTATCCCTTTAATATGAAGAATTGAGCCAGGGCAATCAGATTTAATCCCCTGCTGTAATGATTTATTCCCCTGCTGTAATGATTTATTCCCCTGCTGTAATGACATTGGCCCTCATTCCGAGTTGTTCGCTCGGTATTTTTCATCGCATCGCAGTGAAAATCCGCTTAGTACGCATGCGCAATGTTCGCACTGCGACTGCGCCAAGTAACTTTACTATGATGAAAGTATTTTTACTCACGGCTTTTTCTTCGCTCCGGCGATCGTAATGTGATTGACAGGAAATGGGTGTTACTGGGCGGAAACACGGCGTTTCAGGGGCGTGTGGCTGAAAACGCTACCGTTTCCGGAAAAAACGCAGGAGTGGCCGGGGAAACGGTGGGAGTGCCTGGGCGAACGCTGGGTGTGTTTGTGACGTCAACCAGGAACGACAAGCACTGAAATGATCGCACAGGCAGAGTAAGTCTGGAGCTACTCTGAAACTGCTAAGTAGTTAGTAATCGCAATATTGCGAGTACATCGGTCGCAATTTTAAGAAGCTAAGATTCACTCCCAGTAGGCGGCGGCTTAGCGTGTGTAACTCTGCTAAAATCGCCTTGCGACCGATCAACTCGGAATGAGGGCCATAATCCCCTGCTGTAATGACATAATCCCCTGCTGTAATGATTTATTCCCCTGCTGTAATGACATAATCCCCTGCTGTAATAACATAATCCCCTGCTGTAATGACTTAATCACCTGCTGTAATGATTTATTCCCCTGCTGTAATGACTTAATCCCTTGCTGTAATGATTTATTCCCCTGCTGTAAGGATTTATTCCCCTGCTGTAATGACTTAATCCCCTGCTGTAATGACTTAATCCCCTGCTGTAATGATTTATTCCCCTGCTGTAATGACATAATCCCCTGCTGTAATGACTTAATCCCCTGCTGTAATGACATAATACCCTGCTGTAATGATTTATTCCCCTGCTGTAATGACATAATCCCCTGCTGTAATGATTTATTCCCCTGCTGTAATGACATAATCCCCTGCTGTAATAACATAATCCCCTGCTGTAATGACTTAATCACCTGCTGTAATGATTTATTCCCCTGCTGTAATGACTTAATCCCCTGCTGTAATGACTTAATCCCTTGCTGTAATGATTTATTCCCCTGCTGTAAGGATTTATTCCCCTGCTGTAATGACTTAATCCCCTGCTGTAATGACTTAATCCCCTGCTGTAATGATTTATTCCCCTGCTGTAATGATTTATTCCCCTGCTGTAATGATTTATTCCCCTGCTGTAATGACATAATCCCCTGCTGTAATGACATAATCCCCTGCTGTAATGATTTATTCCCCTGCTGTAATGACATAATCCCCTGCTGTAATAACATAATCCCCTGCTGTAATGACTTAATCACCTGCTGTAATGATTTATTCCCCTGCTGTAATGACTTAATCCCCTGCTGTAATGACTTAATCCCTTGCTGTAATGATTTATTCCCCTGCTTTAAGGATTTATTCCCCTGCTGTAATGACTTAATCCCCTGCTGTAATGACTTAATCCCCTGCTGTAATGATTTATTCCCCTGCTGTAATGATTTATTCCCCTGCTGTAATGACATAATCCCCTGCTGTAATGACATAATCCCCTGCTGTAATGATTTATTCCCCTGCTGTAATGACATAATCCCCTGCTGTAATGATTTATTCCCCTGCTGTAATGACTTAATCCCCTGCTGTAATGACATAATACCCTGCTGTAATGATTTATTCCCCTGCTGTAATGACTTAATCCACTGCTGTAATGACATAATCCCCTGCTGTAATGATTTATTCCCCTGCTGTAATGATTTATTCCCCTGCTGTAATGACTTAATCCCCTACTGTAATGATTTAATCCCCTGCTGTAATGACTTAATCTCGTGCTGTAATGACTTAATCTCGTGCTGTAATGACTTAATCCCCTGCTGTAATGATTTATTCCCCTGCTGTAAAGACATAATCCCCTGCTGTAATGACTTAATATTGTGCTGTAATGATTTATTCCCCTGCTGTAATGACATAATCCCCTGCTGTAATGATTTATTCCCCTGCTGTAATGACATAATCCCCTTCTGTAATGATTTATTCCCCTGCTGTAATGATTTAATCCCCTGCTGTAATGAAATAATCCCCTGCTGTAATAATTTATTCCCGTGCTGTAATGACTTAATCCCCTGCTGTAATGACATAATCCCCTGCTGTAATGACATAATCCCCTGCTGTAATGACATAATCCCCTGCTGTAATGACATAATCCCCTGCTGTAATGATTTATTCCCCTGCTGTAATGATTTATTCCCCTGCTGTAATGACTTAATCCCCTGCTGTAATGACATAATCCACTGCTGTAATGATTTATTCCCCTGCTATAATGACATAATCCCGTGCTGTAATGACATAATCCCCTGCTGTAATGATTTATTCCCCTGCTGTAATGATTTATTCCCCTGCTGTAATGACATAATCCACTGCTGTAATGATTTATTCCCCTGCTATAATGACATAATCCCGTGCTGTAATGACATAATCCCCTGCTGTAATGACATAATCCCCTGCTGTAATGACATAATCCCCTGCTGTAATGACATAATCCCCTGCTGTAATGATTTATTCCCCTGCTGTAATGATTTATTCCCCTGCTGTAATGACTTAATCCCCTGCTGTAATGACATAATCCACTGCTGTAATGATTTATTCCCCTGCTATAATGACATAATCCCGTGCTGTAATGACATAATCCCCTGCTGTAATGATTTATTCCCCTGCTGTAATGATTTATTCCCCTGCTGTAATGACATAATCCACTGCTGTAATGATTTATTCCCCTGCTATAATGACATAATCCCGTGCTGTAATGACATAATCCCCTGCTGTAATGATTTATTCCCCTGCTGTAATGATTTATTCCCCTGCTCTAATGACATAATCCCCTGCTGTAATGATTTATTCCCCTGCTGTAATGACTTAATCCCCTGCTGTAATGACTTAATCCCCTGCTGTAATGATTTATTCCCCTGCTGTAATGACATAATCCCCTGCTGTAATGATTTATTCCCCTGCTGTAATGACTTAATCCCCTGCTGTAATGATTTATTCCCCTGCTGTAATGATTTATTCCCCTGCTGTAATGACTTAATCCCCTGCTGTAATGACATAATCCACTGCTGTAATGATTTATTCCCCTGCTATAATGACATAATCCCGTGCTGTAATGACATAATCCCCTGCTGTAATGATTTATTCCCCTGCTGTAATGATTTATTCCCCTGCTCTAATGACATAATCCCCTGCTGTAATGATTTATTCCCATGCTGTAATGACATAATCCCCTGTTGTAATGATTTATTCCCCTGCTGTAATGACATAATCCCTTGCTGTAATGACATAATCCCCTGCTGTAATGACATAATCCCCTGCTGTAATGATTTATTCCCCTGCTGTAATGATTTAATCCCCTGCTGTAATGACTTAATCCCCTGCTGTAATGACTTAATCCCCTGCTGTAATGATTTATTCCCCTGCTGTAATGACATAATCCCCTGCTGTAATGACTTAATATTGTGCTGTAATGATTTATTCCCCTGCTGTAATGACATAATCCCCTGCTGTAATGATTTATTCCCCTGCTGTAATGACATAATCCCCTTCTGTAATGATTTATTCCCCTGCTGTAATGATTTAATCCCCTGCTGTAATGAAATAATCCCCTGCTGTAATAATTTATTCCCGTGCTGTAATTACTTAATCCCCTGCTGTAATGACATAATCCCCTGCTGTAATGACATAATCCCCTGCTGTAATGACATAATCCCCTGCTGTAATGATTTATTCCCCTGCTGTAATGACTTAATCCCCTACTGTAATGATTTAATCCCCTGCTGTAATGACTTAATCTCGTGCTGTAATGACTTAATCTCGTGCTGTAATGACTTAATCTCATGCTGTAATGACTTAATCCCCTGCTGTAATGACTTAATCCCCTGCTGTAATGATTTATTCCCCTGCTGTAAAGACATAATCCCCTGCTGTAATGACTTAATATTGTGCTGTAATGATTTATTCCCCTGCTGTAATGACATAATCCCCTGCTGTAATGATTTATTCCCCTGCTGTAATGACATAATCCCCTTCTGTAATGATTTATTCCCCTGCTGTAATGATTTAATCCCCTGCTGTAATGAAATAATCCCCTGCTGTAATAATTTATTCCCGTGCTGTAATGACTTAATCCCCTGCTGTAATGACATAATCCCCTGCTGTAATGACATAATCCCCTGCTGTAATGATTTATTCCCCTGCTGTAATGATTTATTCCCCTGCTGTAATGACTTAATCCCCTACTGTAATGATTTAATCCCCTGCTGTAATGACTTAATCTCGTGCTGTAATGACTTAATCCCCTGCTGTAATGACATAATCCCCTGCTGTAATGATTTATTCCCCTGCTATAATGACATAATCCCGTGCTGTAATGACATAATCCCCTGCTGTAATGATTTATTCCCCTGCTGTAATGATTTATTCCCCTGCTATAGTGACATAATCCCCTGCTGTAATGATTTATTCCCGTGCTATAATGACATAATCCCCTGTTGTAATGATTTAATCCCCTGCTGTAATGACATAATCCCTGCTGTAATGATTTACTGCCCTGCTGTAATGACTTAATCCCCTGCTGTAATGACTTAATCCCCTGCTGTAATGACTTAATCCCCTGCTGTAATGACATAATCCCCTGCTGTAATGATTTATTCCCCTGCTGTAATGACATAATCCCCTGCTGTAATGATTTATTCCCCTGCTGTAATGATTTATTCCCCTGCTGTAATGACTTAATCCCCTACTGTAATGATTTAATCCCCTGCTGTAATGACTTAATCTCGTGCTGTAATGACTTAATCTCGTGCTGTAATGACTTAATCCCCTGCTGTAATTACATAATCCCCTGCTGTAATTACATAATCCCCTGCTGTAATGACATAATCCCCTGCTGTAATGATTTAATCCCCTGCTGTAATGACTTAATCCCCTGCTGTAATGACTTAATCCCCTGCTGTAATGATTTATTCCCCTGCTGTAATGACATAATCCCCTGCTGTAATGACTTAATATTGTGCTGTAATGATTTATTCCCCTGCTGTAATGACATAATCCCCTGCTGTAATGATTTATTCCCCTGCTGTAATGACATAATCCCCTTCTGTAATGATTTATTCCCCTGCTGTAATGATTTAATCCCCTGCTGTAATGAAATAATCCCCTGCTGTAATAATTTATTCCCGTGCTGTAATTACTTAATCCCCTGCTGTAATGACATAATCCCCTGCTGTAATGACATAATCCCCTGCTGTAATGACATAATCCCCTGCTGTAATGATTTATTCCCCTGCTGTAATGACTTAATCCCCTACTGTAATGATTTAATCCCCTGCTGTAATGACTTAATCTCGTGCTGTAATGACTTAATCTCGTGCTGTAATGACTTAATCTCATGCTGTAATGACTTAATCCCCTGCTGTAATGACTTAATCCCCTGCTGTAATGATTTATTCCCCTGCTGTAAAGACATAATCCCCTGCTGTAATGACTTAATATTGTGCTGTAATGATTTATTCCCCTGCTGTAATGACATAATCCCCTGCTGTAATGATTTATTCCCCTGCTGTAATGACATAATCCCCTTCTGTAATGATTTATTCCCCTGCTGTAATGATTTAATCCCCTGCTGTAATGAAATAATCCCCTGCTGTAATAATTTATTCCCGTGCTGTAATGACTTAATCCCCTGCTGTAATGACATAATCCCCTGCTGTAATGACATAATCCCCTGCTGTAATGATTTATTCCCCTGCTGTAATGATTTATTCCCCTGCTGTAATGACTTAATCCCCTACTGTAATGATTTAATCCCCTGCTGTAATGACTTAATCTCGTGCTGTAATGACTTAATCTCGTGCTGTAATGACTTAATCCCCTGCTGTAATGACATAATCCCCTGCTGTAATGATTTATTCCCCTGCTGTAATGACATAATCCCCTGCTGTATTGACATAATCCCCTGCTGTAATGATTGATTCCCCTGCTATAATGACTTAATCCCCTGCTGTAATGACTTAATACCCTGCTGTAATGATTTATTCCCCTGCTGTAAGGATTTATTCCCCTGCTGTAATGACTTAATCCCCTGCTGTAATGACTTAATCCCCTGCTGTAATGATTTATTCCCCTGCTGTAATGACTTAATCCCCTGCTGTAATGACATAATCCCCTGCTGTAATGATTTATTCCCCTGCTATAATGACATAATCCCGTGCTGTAATGACATAATCCCCTGCTGTAATGATTTATTCCCCTGCTGTAATGATTTATTCCCCTGCTATAGTGACATAATCCCCTGCTGTAATGATTTATTCCCGTGCTATAATGACATAATCCCCTGTTGTAATGATTTAATCCCCTGCTGTAATGACATAATCCCTGCTGTAATGATTTACTGCCCTGCTGTAATGACTTAATCCCCTGCTGTAATGACTTAATCCCCTGCTGTAATGACTTAATCCCCTGCTGTAATGACATAATCCCCTGCTGTAATGATTTATTCCCCTGCTGTAATGACATAATCCCCTGCTGTAATGATTTATTCCCCTGCTGTAATGATTTATTCCCCTGCTGTAATGACTTAATCCCCTACTGTAATGATTTAATCCCCTGCTGTAATGACTTAATCTCGTGCTGTAATGACTTAATCTCGTGCTGTAATGACTTAATCCCCTGCTGTAATTACATAATCCCCTGCTGTAATTACATAATCCCCTGCTGTAATGACATAATACCCTGCTGTAATGATTTATTCCCCTGCTGTAATGACATAATCCCCTGCTGTAATGACATAATCCCCTGCTGTAATGATTTATTCCCCTGCTGTAATGATTTAATCCCCTGCTGTAATTACATAATCCCCTGCTGTAATGACATAATCCCCTGCTGTAATGATTTATTCCCCTGCTGTAATGACATAATCCCCTGCTGTAATGACTTAATCCCCTGCTGTAATGATTTATTCCCCTGCTGTAATGACTTAATCCCCTGCTGTAATGACTTAATCCCCTGCTGTAATGATTTATTCCCCTGCTGTAATGACATAATCCCCTGCTGTAATGATTTATTCCCCTGCTGTAATGACTTAATCCCCTGCTGTAATGACATAATCCCCTGCTGTAATTACATAATCCCCTGCTGTAATTACATAATCCCCTGCTGTAATGACATAATACCCTGCTGTAATGATTTATTCCCCTGCGTAATGACATAATCCCCTGCTGTAATGACATAATACCCTGCTGTAATGATTTATTCCCCTGCTGTAATGACATAATCCCCTGCTGTAATGACATAATCCCCTGCTGTAATGATTTATTCCCCTGCCGTAATGATTTATTCCCCTGCTGTAATGACTTAATCCCCTGCTGTAATGACTTAATCCCCTGCTGTAATGATTTATTCCCCTGCTGTAATGACTTAATCCCCTGCTGTAATGATTTATTCCCCTGCTGTAATGACATAATCCCCTGCTGTAATGACTTAATCCTCTGCTGTAATGACATAATACCCTGCTGTAATGATTTATTCCCCTGCTGTAATGACATAATCCCCTGCTGTAATGATTTATTCCCCTGCTGTAATGACTTAATCCCCTGCTGTAATGACATAATCCCCTGCTGTAATTACATAATCCCCTGCTGTAATTACATAATCCCCTGCTGTAATGACATAATACCCTGCTGTAATGATTTATTCCCCTGCGTAATGACATAATCCCCTGCTGTAATGACATAATACCCTGCTGTAATGATTTATTCCCCTGCTGTAATGACATAATCCCCTGCTGTAATGACATAATCCCCTGCTGTAATGATTTATTCCCCTGCCGTAATGATTTATTCCCCTGCTGTAATGACATAATCTTCTGCTGTAATGATTTATTCCCCTGCTGTAATGACATAATCCCCTGCTGTAATGACTTAATCCCCTGCTGTAATGATTTAATCCCCTGCTGTAATGACTTAATCTCGTGCTGTAATTACTTAATCTCGTGCTGTAATGACATAATCCCCTGCTGTAATGTTCTCTGTATTGTATTGCAGCTGAGAACAATAGATGAAGGGTTTACGCTAATAAGCCTTGGTGCACCTAGGTGCAGCAGAGAAGACAGATAAGCATGGCTCCATCTGTATATATACAGTATATATAGAACGAAGGTGCGGCACTCCAAGCTTTACAAAACACGTCTTATAAGGGAACATTGCACCAATGTTTCAGTGCCTTTATTACGGCATTTTCATCAAGACACAATCAATCAATGTGTTCACCTTACGTAGATATCAGCTAGTGCGAGAACGCCGTGCTCCGGTGCGGGACCACCCACCCGGCCGGCGGCGCAGTGCGAGTGTGTGCGTGCAAGGACTGGGATGCCCCCTGTGTACATCCTCACGCACTGCAATCCTCCTCGGTGGTTCATTAGACTCAACCATCAGATGCACCAGGGACACTTTGTGACACCCCATCAGAGCTGCCACGGGTGTTTTATGGACTATTTTGCCCTTTTGCCCCCCCTCCCCCCCCCCACACACACACACACACAAAAACAGCCTGGCCGAACGCTTTGAGATTTACAGCAGGGAAAGGGTTAAATGCATATCCCATGTTGCATCTGGCACAGGAACCCTATGACTGGCGGTGGTAAGCGCTGGCAGCAGTGATAGTGGAGACTGAGAGACAGCCGTCTTCCAGGTAACCTAGAGGCGGTGATGCAGCTGTTTACCTCCCAGCAATATGCCAGGTTGGTGAGCGCAGTCGGAAAGGGGGCTGAGCACGGGCCGCAGCCGGGTAGAACCCGTGTCAGGCTCCCGGCTGCGACCCGCGCTCAGTAGTGGAAAAGGGGTATTAATAAGACTGGGTTATCCTGTAGTTCCTCCACTTGGTATTGTGAAACTAAAAACAAAAAAACTACAGACAGCGCTTGCAGATTTCTTATTACAATAAATTTATTGATACATTTTTATCTCAATAATAAAATTTCCACTAGTATTATTATAGTACCGAAACTAATAAAAAATCATTCACTTGCTTTGGCAACAAAAATAAAATTACTAAAACCACATTAATATTTCATATATAATAGAACATTCAATAATCTGCTCCTTAAAAGAATTTAGCTAGCCCTTTTAGTGCAAAAAAGATACAATGGTTACAATGAATCCTAATGTTGCATTTAATTGCTACAAAGGTTACAGCAGCTGAGTCCGTGGTTTGGTTACTTATTTCCACTCGGTTCTCTGCTAAATCATGTCTTGAAATAGTTGTAATCTTGATCTGGATATTATGACACTAAGGGGGATATTCAATTATCCGCAAATTCGCGGCAATTTTGCGCCCGAAAATTTTTCGCGGCAATCGGCCGAAAATTGCAGCGAAAACGCTCCGTTTTTCGACCTATTCAATTCCGATCGGGTTTCACGTGAAAATTCTTGCAGTGAAAAGTGCAGGTGAAAATGGGGAAATCAGCCTGTACCCCAAAAAATACTAAACTAACATAGGAAAACAGAAGAGAAGTGTGTTAGAGATCACATTCGAGCGTTTTTGGGGACTTAAATTGTGTGAAATGGCTGTTATATGCATTTTTTTAAAAATGCAAAAAAATTATAGAAAGCAATTTTTTTTGAGCAAAATAAATGCTCTCATTAAATTTTGGGTACATGAAAATGGGTATAAGTATATATTTGGGTCATTTTAGGGTACTTTAAAAAAAAGTGGAAACAGATCGATTACTCCCATCTGCAAGCCTAAAAAACACCTGTCCCACTCATAAAGCACCCCAATATACCTGTCCCAAACCTTGAACCCCAAATTCCATAACTTTTTACTTTTTCACCCCAAAAATGGCATGTCATTATTGGCCAATTAAAAATAATTAAAAACTTCAACGTGCCTAATTAGTCATTAAGGGGGGTGTCCCAGGAGTTCTGTACCATATCCAAACACTTTTACCTTAAAATAGTGACTTTTCACAACTTTTCACCTGCTTCAGAGAAGGTGAAGTGAAATTAGTGAAAAAATGATCACCGATAAGTTTTCACGGAAAATTGAATAGGCTGTAATTGCGTTTCACGTGAAAAGTCTGTTTTTTCACCCGAAAACCGGACTTTTCACGTGAAAAGTCCGTTATCACTGCTAATTGAATATACCCCTAAGTGAGATATAACATAGGTGGAAAGGATTTGCATTTATCACACACAGTCCGTGTATTGGCCCTCATTCCGAGTTGATCGCTCGGTATTTTTCATCGCATCACAATGAAAATCCGCTTAGTACGCATGCGCAATATTCGCACTGCGACTGCGCCAAGTAATTTAACAATGAAGATAGTATTTTTACTCACGGCTTTTTCATCGCTCCGGCGATCGTAGTGTGATTGACAGGAAATGGGTGTTACTGGGCGGAAACACTGCGTTTTAGGGGCGTGTGATTGAAAACGCTACCGTTTCCGGAAAAAACGCAGGAGTGGCCGGAGAAACGGGGGAGTGTCTGAGCGAACGCTGGGTGTGTTTGTGACGTCAAACCAGGAACGACAAGCACTGAACTGATCGCACAGGCAGAGTAAGTGTGGAGCTACTCTAAAACTGCTAAGTAGCTTGTGATCGCAATATTGCGATTACTTCGGTCGCAATTTTAAGAAGCTAAGATTCACTCCCAGTAGGCGTAGGCTTAGCGTGTGTAACTCTGCTAAATTCGCCTTGCGACCGATCAACTCGGAATGAGGGCCATTATCCAATAGCTTTTTTTCCTTTCTCCCCCTCCTCACTTTAAAGTGATGCTGATCCAGTTAGCAGTAATTTAGTAATGCATAGCTTTTTTGGAGCAGTAGAGTTAGGGGTATATTCAATTAGCAGTGATAACGGACTTTTCACGTGAAAAGTCCGGTTTTCGGGTGAAAAAACAGACTTTTCACGTGAAACGCAATTACAGCCTATTCAATTTTCCGTGAAAACTTATCGGTGATCATTTTTTCACTAATTTCACTTCACCTTCTCTGAAGCAGGTGAAAAGTTGTGAAAAGTCACTATTTTAAGGTAAAAATGTTTGGATATGGTACAGAACTCCTGGGACACCCCCCTTAATGACTAATTAGGCACGTTGAAGTTTTTAATTATTTTTAATTGGCCAATAATGCCATGTCATTTTTGGGGTGAAAAAGTAAAAAGTCATGGAATTTGGGGTTCAAGGTATGGGACAGGTATATTGGGGTGCTTTATGAGTGGGACAGGTGTTTTTTAGGCTTGCAGATGGGAGTAATCGATCTGTTTCCACTTTTTTTTAAAGTACCCTAAAATGACCCAAATATATACTTATACCCATTTTCATGTACCCAAAATTTAATGAGAGCATTTATTTTGCTAAAAAAAATTGCTTTCTATAATTTTTTTGCATTTGTAAAAAAATGCATATAACAGCCATTTCACACAATTTAAGTCCCCAAAAACGCTCAAATGTGATCTCTAACACACTTCTCTTCTGTTTTCCTATGTTAGTTTAGTATTTTTTGGGGTACAGGCTGATTTCCCCATTTTCACCTGCACTTTTCACTGCAAGAATTTTCACGTGAAACCCGGTCGGAATTGAATAGGTCGAAAAACGGAGCGTTTTCGCTGCAATTTTCGGCCGATTGCCGCGAAAAATTTTCGGGCGCAAAATTGCAGCGAATTTGCGGATAATTGAATATCCCCCTTAGTGAGTAAAGTCACAATTTATATAAACATGGCCATGTTAGGTTTTTATTACCACTCCGCCTCAGGTTACTGATTCTGTAGTTCTCCCGGCTCTGGTGCTGATTAACCGTTCGTATTGAGCCCTATCCGGAGATACATCCAAATTCCTCCTGATACTCGGCGGTGGTAAGTAAAGTTGTCACTGGCAGGTGAAGTGAAGAGACGCGTTTCACTGCCTCCGGGCATCGGCAGCTTCCTCAGTCTGATGTTTGACACCTGTCACCCGGCTCCTTTTTATACCCGCAATATGTCCAGTGCGCATGCGCGTCTTTTGTGCGCTTCACGCCTCGTTCCTTACTATTCACATCAATGATACTGATCTTGATACTGACCAGCTGTGTATGGCTTAGTCCGATCCTAGCCCATCAATCACAGCTATTCAGACTCTATTTCCCAGTTGGACGTATATTTATATAAAACCCCAGCGGGTTCAGTGGGATTAGAATTCCTTAATAGCATATAATTTGATGCAATCCTTTATCTAGGAGCAGAGCAACATTTAACTAAAATCACATTTTAAAAAACACATTGTGAAAGACCAGTCTTCAGGTAAATCTAAGTGGATACAATCAGTCATCATAAATAGAAGCGTCAGTCCTCTGTCGGCACTTCTGACACACAGCACAGGTGGCAATAGCTTCAGTGTCGTAGGGGTCAGGATACAGTGACCTGGTGCTCCAAGTCAGGGGACGCGGTCAGTATGCTAGCGCTTGAAATACCGGTGCCAGATTCCCGACAAACAGCCAAAATGCAGGCGCTGGAACTCCGACATTACTTGGAATACCGACGCAGGAATACTGACCGCCGACATCCTGAACGTATGTATGCTGGGGTCTCCTAGATTTTAGCCTGGAGGGGAGGTTAGGGTTACGCTGCAAGGAGAGGGTTAGGTCGCAGGAAAGGGAGGGTTAGGGTTAGGCTGCAGAGAGGGGGGTTAGTACCCCCAGGCAGAGGCGTCACTAGGGTTGGTGTCACCCTGTGGGGAAACTCATGGTGTCACCCCCCCTTCCCCCCATTAGTAATGTTTTACTAAATATAATTGCTTCTGATCATTATTTGAAGCAAAAAATTGGGGTGATTCTCCAGAAAGTGAACATAGAGTCACACGCTTTAAAAAATTATTTCCCTTTAAAATGGTCTGTTAAGAAATTTTTGTTATATGAAAACTTAAATGCTTAGTAGCAATGCCTTAGCCTATGGTGGTCATTCCGAGTTGATTGCTAGCTGCCGTTGTTTGTAGAGCAGCGATCAGGCTAAAAAAAATGGCAGTTCTGCGCATGCAGCACAATGTGCACGCGCGACGTACGGGCACAACGAACGATGCAGTTTCACACCGTGTCTAGCGAAGCTTTTCAGTTGCACTGGTGGACGCAGAGTGATTGACATGAAGTGGGCGTTTCTGGGTGTCAACTGACCATTTTCAGGGAGTGTTCGGAAAAACGCAGGCGTGCCAGGAAAAACGCAGGCGTGGCTGGGTGAACGCTGGGCGGGTTTGTGACGTCAAAACAGGAACTGAGCAGTCTGAAGTGATTGCCAGTTCGGAGTAGGTTTTGAGCTACTCTGAAACTACACAAAAAAACTTTGCCGCCGCTCTGCGATAAAAGCGTTCGCACTTCTGCTAAGCTAAAATACACTCCCAGTGGTCGGCGGCATAGCGTTGGCACAGCTGCTAAAAACTGCTAAAGCTAGCGATCAACTCGGAATGACCACCTATAACTTAAGACCCACTAAAATCTTGGTATTTTGGAGAAGCATGTTGTTTGAATTTGTGTAGCTGTCTTTGATTCACGGAGAATCGCCCATTAAAGTCGTCTTAAATTACCCAAATAAAACATTTTCAATATCAAATACATTTGTTTTACTTAGTCAAATATATATTTTTTGTGAAATAGTGGACCTGCTGCATACTCACATTGGAGGGATGATAGATTGCCCATTGGATTGACCCTGGAGGGAAGCTCTGCTAGTCCTAGTGGTCTGGTGGTCCACAGGGTGGGTGGGGTCACCGGCTCCAGGGGTCTCTGCAGGGTTGGTTCTATATCGGAGTGGGAGAAGGGACCTTCTGACGTACCTAGGGGAGGAGACGCGTCACCAGGGGGAGGAGCTATGCCCGAACAGCACTGTGCCAGAGTCTCTAGTAGTCAGTGCGCTAGCAGCGGCGTGAAGGCTACAGGAGAGGAGGGGCCACACACGGTCAGTGATGGACTCCGGAAAGGTAAGTATAGGAGAAATGGGTGCAGTATGTGTGGTGTGGGCCCCCTCTGGACTCAGGGGCCCGTGTACACCGCACACACTGCACCCATTAAAGAAACTCCAATGGCTGCCGGGATATGATTAGGCTGTGGGGAGGGGGGTTACGGTTAGTACCCCAGGGAGGATTAGGCTGTGGGGAGGGAGGGTTACGGTTAGTACCCCCATGGAGGATTAGGCTGTGGGGAGGGAGGGTCACGGTTAGTACCCCCAGGGAGGATTAGGCTGTGGGGAGGAGGGTTACGGTTAGTACCCCAGGGAGGGTTAGGCTGTGGGGAGGGGGGTTACGGTTAGTACCCCAGGAAGGGTTAGGCTGTGGGGAGGGGGGTTACGGTTAGTACCCCAGGGAGGGATAGGCTGTGGGGAGAGGGGTTACGGTTAGTACCCCAGGGAGGGTTAGGCTGTGGGGAGGGAGGGTTAGGGTTAGTACCCCCAGGGAGGGTTAGGCTGTGGGGAGGGAGGGTTACGGTTAGTACCCCCAGGGAGGATTAGGCTGTGGGGAGGAGGGTTACGGTTAGTACCCCCAGGGAGGATTAGGCTGCGGGGAGGGAGGGTCACGGTTAGTACCCCCAGGGACGGTTAGGCTGTGGGGAGGGGGGTTATGGTTAGTACCCCAGGGAGGGTTAGGCTGTGGGGAGGGGGGTTACGGTTAGTACCCAAGGGAGGGTTAGGCTGTGGGGAGGGGGGTTACGGTTAGTACCCCAGGGAGGATTAGGCTGTGGGGAGGGGGGTTACGGTTAGTACCCCAGGGAGGGTTAGGCTGTGGGGAGAGGGTTTACGGTTAGTACCCCAGGGAGGGTTAGGCTGTGGGGAGGGAGGGTTAGGGTGAGTCCCCCAGGGAGGGTTAGGCTGTGGGGAGGGAGGGTTACGGTTAGTACCCCCAGGGGGGGTTAGGCTGCAGAGAGGGGGATTAGGGTAAGTACCCCCAGGGAGAGTTAGGCTGTGGGGAGGGAGGGTTACGGTTAGTACCCCAGGGAGGTTTAGGCTGTGGGGAGGGGGGTTACGGTTAGTACCCCAGGGAGTGTTAGGCTGTGGGGAGGGAGGGTTACGGTTAGTACCCCAGGGAGGGTTAGGCTGTGGGGAGGGAGGGTTAGGGTTAGTACCCCCAGGGAGGGTTAGGCTGTGGGGAGGGAGGGTTTCGGTTAGTACCCAAGGGAGGGTTAGGCTGTGGGGAGGGAGGGTTAGGGTGAGTACCCCAGGGAGGGTTAGGCTGTGGGGAGGGGGGTTACGGTTAGTACCCCCAGGGAGGATCAGGCTGTGGGGCGGGAGGGTTAGGGTGAGTACCCCCAGGGAGGGTTAGGCTGTGGGGAGGGAGGGTTATGGTTAGTACCCCCAGGGAGGGTTAGGCTGTGGGGAGGGGGATTAGGGTAAGTACCCCCCAGGGAGAGTTAGGCTGTGGGGAGGGAGGGTTACGGTTAGTACCCCAGGGAGGGTTAGGCTGTGGGGAGGGGGGTTACGGTTAGTACCCCAGGGAGGGTTAGGCTGTGGGGAGGGAGGGTTAGGGTGAGTACCCCCAGGGAGGATTAGGCTGTGGGGAGGGAGGGTTACGGTTAGTACCCCAGGGAGGGTTAGGCTGTGGGGAGGGGGGTTACGGTTAGTACCCCAGGGAGGGTTAGGCTGTGGGGAGGGAGGGTTAGGGTGAGTACACCCAGGGAGGATTAGGCTGTGGGGAGGGAGGGTTACAGTAAGTAATTGTGTGACTAAAGTGATGTATAAAGATGGAGCCATGGATATAGCTTATCTAGACTTTAGTAAGGATTTTGACACTGTTCCACATTGCAGACAGCTAAATAAACTTGAAAGCTTGGTTTTAGATACTAAAATGGTTTAATGGATAATATCTTGGTTCCAGAATAGAAAACAAAGTGTTATAGTAAATGGAGTGCATTCACAGGAGGGAAATGTTACCAGTGGAGTACCCCAGGGATCTGTACTTGGACCAGTGCTTTTAAAATATTCATTGGTGACATTGCAAATGGCATTAAAGGGAAAGTATGCCTTTTTGCAAATGAAACATTGGTATGCAACAGGGTAGACACACCAGGAACACTAAAACAAATGATTGAGGATTTAGGTAGACTATAGGAATGGTCAAGAGTGTGGTAATTACAGTTTAATGCCAAAAAATGCAAAATCATGCACTTGGGTCTCCAAAACTCAAAAAGCTTAATATAATATTGGCCCTCATTCCGAGTTGTTCGCTCGCAAGCTGCTTTTAGCAGCTTTACATACGCTAAGCCGCCGCATACTGGGAGTGAATCTTAGCTTCTTAAAATTGCGAACGAAAGATTCGCAATATTGCGAAAAGACATCTCTGTGCAGTTTCTGAGTAGCTCGAGACTTACTCTGCCAGTACAATCAGTTCAGTGATTGTCATTCCTGGTTTGACGTCACAAACACACCCAGCGTTCACCCAGTCACTCCTCCGTTTCTTCAGCCACTCCCGCGTTTTTTCCCACACGCCCATAAAACGGCCTGTTTCCGCCCAGAAACACCCACTTCCTGTCAATCACATTACGATCACCAGAACGAAGAAAAAACCGTGAGTAAAATACGTAACTGCATAGCAAATTTACTTGGCGCAGTCGCAGTGCGGACATTGCGCACTAAGCGGAAAATCGCTGCGATGCGAAAAAATTTACAGAGCGAACAACTCGGAATGACCACCATTAATGGTACTATACTGTAAACTACTAAAGAGGAAAGGGATCTAGGAGTCACTATCTCAGGTGACATAAAGGATAAATATAGTATTAATGGCACTATACTGGGAACTACAGAGGAGAAAAGGGATCTAGGAGTCACTATCTCAGGTGACATAAAGGATAAATATAGTATTAATGGCACTATACTGGGAACTACTGAGGAGGAAAGGGATCTAGGAGTCACTATCTCAGGTGACATAAAGGATAAATATAGTATTAATGACACTATACTGGGAACTACTGAGGAAGAAAGGGATCTAGGAGTCACTATCTCAGGTGACATAAAGGATAAATATAGTATTAATGGCACTATACTGGAAACTACTGAGGAGGAAAGGGATCTAGGAGTCACTATCTCAGGTGACATAAAGGATAAATATAGTATTAATGGCACTATACTGGGAACTACTGAGGAAGAAAGGGATCTAGGAGTCACTATCTCAGGTGACATAAAGGATAAATATAGTATTAATGGCGTTATACTGGAACTACTGAGGAGGAAAGGGATCTAGGAGTCACTATTACAGGTAACATAAAGGATAAATATAGTATTAATGGCACTATACTGGAAACTACTGAGGAGGAAAGGGATCTAGGAGTCACTATTTCAGGTGACATAAAGGATAAATATAGTATTAATGGCACTATACTGGGAACTACTGAGGAAGAAAGGGATCTAGGAGTCACTATCTCAGGTGACATAAAGGATAAATATAGTATTAATGGCGTTATACTGGAACTACTGAGGAGGAAAGGGATCTAGGAGTCACTATTACAGGTAACATAAAGGATAAATATAGTATTAATGGCACTATACTGGGAACTACTGAGGAGGAAAGGGATCTAGGAGTCACTATCTCAGGTGACATAAAGGATAACTATAGTATAATGGCACTATACTGGTAACTAATGAGGAGGAAAGGGATCTAGGAGTCACTATTTCAGGTGACAAAGGATAAATATAGTATTAATGGCACTATACTGGGAACAACTGAGGAGAAAAGGGATCTAGGAGTCACTATCTCAGGTGACATAAAGGATAAATATAGTAGTAATGGCACTATACTGGAAACTACTGAGAAGGAAAGGGATCTAGGAGTCACTATTTCAGGTGACATACAGAATAAATATAGTATTAATGGCACTATACTGGAAACTACTGAGGAGGAAGGGATCTAGGAGTCACTATTTCAGGTGACATAAAGGATAAATATAGTATTAATTGCACTATACTGGAACTACTGAGGAGGAAAGGGATCTAGTCACTATCTCAGGTGACATAAAGGATAAATATAGTATTAATGGCACTATACTGGAACTACTGACGAGGAAGGGGATCTAGGAGTCACTATCTTAGGTGAAATAAAGGATAAATATAGTATTAATGGCACTATACTGGAGACTACTGAGGTGGAGAGGGATCTAGGAGTCACTATTTCAGGTGACATAAAGGATAAATATAGTATTAATTGCACTATACTGGAACTACTGAGGAGGAAAGGGATCTAGTCACTATCTCAGGTGACATAAAGGATAAATATAGTATTAATGGCACTATACTGGAACTACTGACGAGGAAAGGGATCTAGGAGTCACTATCTCAGGTGAAATAAAGGATAAATATAGTATTAATGGCACTATACTGGAACTACTGACGAGGAAAGTGATCTAGGAGTCACTATCTTAGGTGAAATAAAGGATAAATATAGTATTAATGGCACTATACTGGAAACTACTGAGGAGGAAAGGGATCTAGGAGTCACTATTTCAGGTGACATAAAGGATAAATATAGTATTAATTGCACTATACTGGAACTACTGAGGTGGAAAGGGATCTAGTCACTATCTCAGGTGACATAAAGGATAAATATAGTATTAATGGCACTATACTGGAAACTACTGAGGAGGAAAGAGATCTAGGAGTCACTATCTCAGGTGACATAAAGGATAAATATAGTATTAATGGCACTATACTGGAAACTACTGAGGATGAAAGGGATCTAGTTGTCACTATTTCAGGTGACTTAAAGGATAGATATACTATTAATGGCACTATACTGGAAACTACTGAGGAGGAAAGGGATCTAGAAGTCACTATTTCAGGTGACATAAAGGATAAATATAGTATTAATGGCACTATACTGGAACTACTGACGAGGAAAGGGATCTAAGAGTCACTATCTCAGGTGAAATAAAGGATAAATATAGTATTAATGGCACTATACTGGAAACTACTGAGGAGGAAAGGGATCTAGGAGTCACTATTTCAGGTGACATAAAGGATAAATATAGTATTAATTGCACTATACTGGAACTACTGAGGAGGAAAGGGATCTAGTCACTATCTCAGGTGACATAAAGGATAAATATAGTATTAATGGCACTATACTGGAAACTACTGAGGAGGAAAGAGATCTAGGAGTCACTATCTCAGGTGACATAAAGGATAAATATAGTATTAATGGCACTATACTGGAAACTACTGAGGAGGAAAGGGATCTAGGAGTCACTATTTCAGGTGACTTAAAGGATAGATATACTATTAATGGCACTATACTGGAAACTACTGAGGAGGAAAGGGATCTAGAAGTCACTATTTCAGGTGACATAATGGATAAATATAGTATTAATGGCACTATACTGGAAACTACTGAGGAGGAAAGGTATCTAGGAGTCACTTTTTTTAGGTAAAATAAAGGATAAATATAATATTAATGGCCCTATACTGGAAACTACTGAGGAGGAAAGGGATCTAGGAGTCACTATCTCAGGTGACATAAAGGATAAATATAGTATTAATGGCACTATACTGGAAACTACTGAGGAGGAAAGGTATCTAGGAGTCACTTTTTTTAGGTAAAATAAAGGATAAATATAATATTAATGGCACTATACTGGAAACTACTGAGGAGGAAAGGGATCTAGGAGTCACTTTTTTTAGGTAAAATAAAGGATAAATATAATATTAATGGCACTATACTGGAAACTACTGAGGAGGAAAGGGATCTAGGAGTCACTATTTCAGGTGACATAAAGGATAAATATAATATTAATGGCACTATACTGGAAACTACTGAGGAGGAAAGGGATCTAGGAGTCACTATTTCAGGTGACATAAAGGATAATTATAGTATTAATTAGAGATGAGCGGGTTCGGTTTCTCTGAATCCGAACCCGCCAGAACTTCATGTTTTTTTTCACGGGTCCGAGCGACTCGGATCTTCCCGCCTTGCTCGGTTAACCCGAGCGCGCCCGAACGTCATCATGACGCTGTCGGATTCTCGCGAGGCTCGGATTCTATCGCGAGACTCGGATTCTATATAAGGAGCCGCGCGTCGCCGCCATTTTCACACGTGCATTGAGATTGATAGGGAGAGGACGTGGCTGGCGTCCTCTCCATTTAGATTATAAGAGACTGAGAGAGATTTACTGGAGCTGACTAGGAGGAGTACTGTTACTGTAGAAGTGTAGAGACTGAGTGGAGAGAGTTTACTAGTGAGGACAGTGCAGTTTACTTTATAATCCGTTCTCTGCCTGAAAAAAGCGATACACAGCACACAGTGACTCAGTCACATACCATATCTGTGTGCACTGCTCAGGCTCAGGCCAGTGTGCTGCATCATCTATTATCTATATATAATATTATATATATCTGTCTGACTGCTCAGCTCACACAGCTTATAATTGTGGGGGAGACTGGGGAGCACTACTGCAGTGCCAGTTATAGGTTATAGCAGGAGCCAGGAGTACATAATATATTATATAGTGAGTGACCACCAGACACACAGTGCAGTTTATTTAATATATCCGTTCTCTGCCTGAAAAAAGCGATACACACAGTGACTCAGTCAGTCACATACCATATCTGTGTGCACTGCTCAGGCTCAGGCCAGTGTGCTGCATCATCTATTATCTATATATAATATTATATATATCTGTCTGACTGCTCAGCTCACACAGCTTATAATTGTGGGGGAGACTGGGGAGCACTACTGCAGTGCCAGTTATAGGTTATAGCAGGAGCCAGGAGTACATAATATATTATATAGTGAGTGACCACCAGACACACAGTGCAGTTTATTTAATATATCCGTTCTCTGCCTGAAAAAAGCGATACACACAGTGACTCAGTCAGTCACATACCATATCTGTGTGCACTGCTCAGGCTCAGGCCAGTGTGCTGCATCATCTATTATCTATATATAATATTATATATATCTGTCTGACTGCTCAGCTCACACAGCTTATAATTGTGGGGGAGACTGGGGAGCACTACTGCAGTGCCAGTTATAGGTTATAGCAGGAGCCAGGAGTACATAATATATTATATAGTGAGTGACCACCAGACACACAGTGCAGTTTATTTAATATATCCGTTCTCTGCCTGAAAAAAGCGATACACACAGTGACTCAGTCAGTCACATACCATATCTGTGTGCACTGCTCAGGCTCAGGCCAGTGTGCTGCATCATCTATATATATTATATATCTGTCTGACTGCTCAGCTCACACAGCTTATAATTGTGGGGGAGACTGGGGAGCACTACTGCAGTGCCAGTTATAGGTTATAGCAGGAGCCAGGAGTACATATTATATTAAAATTAAACAGTGCACACTTTTGCTGCAGGAGTGCCACTGCCAGTGTGACTGACCAGTGACCTGACCACACTGACCACCAGTATAGTTAGTAGTATACTTATATTGTGATTGCCTGAAAAAGTTAAACACTCGTCGTGTGACTTCACTTGTGTGTTTTTTTTTTTTTTATTCTATAAAAATAAAACTCATTCTGCTGACAGACAGTGTCCAGCAGGTCCGTCATTATATAATATATAATATATACCTGTCCGGCTGCAGTAGTGATATATATATATTTTTTATATCATTTATCATCCAGTCGCAGCAGACACAGTACGGTAGTTCACGGCTGTGGCTACCTCTGTGTCTCTGCACTCGGCAGGCAGTCCGTCCATAATTGTAATACCACCTAACCGTGGATTTTTTTCATTCTTCTTTATACATACATAGTTACATAGACATCTTCTCTTTATCAACCAGTCTATATTAGCTGCAGACACAGTACAGTACGGTAGTTCACGGCTGTGGCTACCTCTGTGTCTGCACTCGGCAGGCAGTCCGTCCATAATTGTATACCACCTAACCGTGGTTTTTTTTCATTCTTCTTTATACATACATAGTTACATAGACATCTTCTCTTTATCAACCAGTCTATATTAGCTGCAGACACAGTACAGTACGGTAGTTCACGGCTGTGGCTACCTCTGTGTCTGCACTCGGCAGGCAGTCCGTCCATAATTGTATACCACCTAACCGTGGTTTTTTTTCATTCTTCTTTATACATACATAGTTACATAGACATCTTCTCTTTATCAACCAGTCTATATTAGCTGCAGACACAGTACAGTACGGTAGTTCACGGCTGTGGCTACCTCTGTGTCTGCACTCGGCAGGCAGTCCGTCCATAATTGTATACCACCTAACCGTGGATTTTTTTCAGTCTTCTTTATACATACATAGTTACATAGACATCTTCTCTTTATCAACCAGTCTATATTAGCTGCAGACACAGTACAGTACGGTAGTTCACGGCTGTGGCTACCTCTGTGTCTGCACTCGGCAGGAAGCCCGTCCATAATTGTATACCACCTAACCGTGGATTTTTTTCAGTCTTCTTTATACATACATAGTTACATAGACATCTTCTCTTTATCAACCAGTCTATATTAGCTGCAGACACAGTACAGTACGGTAGTTCACGGCTGTGGCTACCTCTGTGTCTGCAGTCGGCAGGCAGTCCATAATTGTATACTAGTATCCATCTCCATTGTTTACCTGAGGTGCCTTTTAGTTGTGCCTATTAAAATATGGAGAAAAAAAATGTTGAGGTTCCAAAATTAGGGAAAGATCAAGATCCACTTCCACCTCGTGCTGAAGCTGCTGCCACTAGTCATGGCCGAGACGATGAAATGCCAGCAACGTCGTCTGCCAAGGCCGATGCCCAATGTCATAGTACAGAGCATGTCAAATCCAAAACACCAAATATCAGAAAAAAAAGGACTCCAAAACCTAAAATAAAATTGTCGGAGGAGAAGCGTAAACTTGCCAATATGCCATTTACCACACGGAGTGGCAAGGAACGGCTGAGGCCCTGGCCTATGTTCATGGCTAGTGGTTCAGCTTCACATGAGGATGGAAGCACTCAGCCTCTCGCTAGAAAAATGAAAAGACTCAAGCTGGCAAAAGCAGCACAGCAAAGAACTGTGCATTCTTCGAAATCCCAAATCCACAAGGAGAGTCCAATTGTGTCGGTTGCGATGCCTGACCTTCCCAACACTGGACGTGAAGAGCATGCGCCTTCCACCATTTGCACGCCCCCTGCAAGTGCTGGAAGGAGCACCCGCAGTCCAGTTCCTGATAGTCAGATTGAAGATGTCAGTGTTGAAGTACACCAGGATGAGGAGGATATGGGTGTTGCTGGCGCTGGGGAGGAAATTGACCAGGAGGATTCTGATGGTGAGGTGGTTTGTTTAAGTCAGGCACCCGGGGAGACACCTGTTGTCCGTGGGAGGAATATGGCCGTTGTCATGCCAGGTGAAAAAAATACCAAAAAAATCAGCTCTTCGGTGTGGAGGTATTTCACCAGAAATGCGGACAACAGGTGTCAAGCCGTGTGTTCCCTTTGTCAAGCTGTAATAAGTAGGGGTAAGGACGTTAACCACCTCGGAACATCCTCCCTTATACGTCACCTGCAGCGCATTCATAATAAGTCAGTGACAAGTTCAAAAACTTTGGGTGACAGCGGAAGCAGTCCACTGACCAGTAAATCCCTTCCTCTTGTAACCAAGCTCACGCAAACCACCCCACCAACTCCCTCAGTGTCAATTTCCTCCTTCCCCAGGAATGCCAATAGTCCTGCAGGCCATGTCACTGGCAATTCTGACGAGTCCTCTCCTGCCTGGGATTCCTCCGATGCATCCTTGCGTGTAACGCCTACTGCTGCTGGCGCTGCTGTTGTTGCCGCTGGGAGTCGATGGTCATCCCAGAGGGGAAGTCGTAAGCCCACTTGTACTACTTCCAGTAAGCAATTGACTGTTCAACAGTCCTTTGCGAGGAAGATGAAATATCACAGCAGTCATCCTACTGCAAAGCGGATAACTGAGGCCTTGATAACTATGTTGGTGTTAGACGTGCGTCCGGTATCCGCCGTTAGTTCACAGGGAACTAGACAATTTATTGAGGCAGTGTGCCCCCGTTACCAAATACCATCTAGGTTCCACTTCTCTAGGCAGGCGATACCGAGAATGTACACGGACGTCAGAAAAAGACTCACCAGTGTCCTAAAAAATGCAGTTGTACCCAATGTCCACTTAACCACGGACATGTGGACAAGTGGAGCAGGGCAGGGTCAGGACTATATGACTGTGACAGCCCACTGGGTAGATGTATGGACTCACGCCGCAAGAACAGCAGCGGCGGCACCAGTAGCAGCATCTCGCAAACGCCAACTCTTTCCTAGGCAGGCTACGCTTTGTATCACCGCTTTCCAGAATACGCACACAGCTGAAAACCTCTTACGGCAACTGAGGAAGATCATCGCGGAATGGCTTACCCCAATTGGACTCTCCTGTGGATTTGTGGCATCGGACAACGCCAGCAATATTGTGTGTGCATTAAATATGGGCAAATTCCAGCACGTCCCATGTTTTGCACATACCTTGAATTTGGTGGTGCAGAATTTTTTAAAAAACGACAGGGGCGTGCAAGAGATGCTGTCGGTGGCCAGAAGAATTGCGGGACACTTTCGGCGTACAGGCACCACGTACAGAAGACTGGAGCACCACCAAAAACTACTGAACCTGCCCTGCCATCATCTGAAGCAAGAAGTGGTAACGAGGTGGAATTCAACCCTCTATATGCTTCAGAGGTTGGAGGAGCAGCAAAAGGCCATTCAAGCCTATACAATTGAGCACGATATAGGAGGTGGAATGCACCTGTCTCAAGTGCAGTGGAGAATGATTTCAACGTTGTGCAAGGTTCTGATGCCCTTTGAACTTGCCACACGTGAAGTCAGTTCAGACACTGCCAGCCTGAGTCAGGTCATTCCCCTCATCAGGCTTTTGCAGAAGAAGCTGGAGGCATTGAAGAAGGAGCTAAAAGGGAGCGATTCCGCTAGGCATGTGGGACTTGTGGATGCAGCCCTTAATTCGCTTAACAAGGATTCACGGGTGGTCAATCTGTTGAAATCAGAGCACTACATTTTGGCCACCGTGCTCGATCCTAGATTTAAAGCCTACCTTGGATCTCTCTTTCCGGCAGACACAAGTCTGCTGGGGTTGAAAGACCTGCTGGTGACAAAATTGTCAAGTCAAGCGGAACGCGACCTGTCAACATCTCCTCCTTCACATTCTCCCGCAACTGGGGGTGCGAGGAAAAGGCTCAGAATTCCGAGCCCACCCGCTGGCGGTGATGCAGGGCAGTCTGGAGCGACTGCTGATGCTGACATCTGGTCCGGACTGAAGGACCTGACAACGATTACGGACATGTCGTCTACTGTCACTGCATATGATTCTCTCAACATTGATAGAATGGTGGAGGATTATATGAGTGACCGCATCCAAGTAGGCACGTCACACAGTCCGTACTTATACTGGCAGGAAAAAGAGGCAATTTGGAGGCCCTTGCACAAACTGGCTTTATTCTACCTAAGTTGCCCTCGCACAAGTGTGTACTCCGAAAGAGTGTTTAGTGCCGCCGCTCACCTTGTCAGCAATCGGCGTACGAGGTTACATCCAGAAAATGTGGAGAAGATGATGTTCATTAAAATGAATTATAATCAATTCCTCCGCGGAGACATTGACCAGCAGCAATTGCCTCCACAAAGTACACAGGGAGCTGAGATGGTGGATTCCAGTGGGGACGAATTGATAATCTGTGAGGAGGGGGATGTACACGGTGATATATCGGAGGGTGAAGATGAGGTGGACATCTTGCCTCTGTAGAGCCAGTTTGTGCAAGGAGAGATTAATTGCTTCTTTTTTGGGGGGGGTCCAAACCAACCCGTCATATCAGTCACAGTCGTGTGGCAGACCCTGTCACTGAAATGATGGGTTGGTTAAAGTGTGCATGTCCTGTTTTGTTTATACAACATAAGGGTGGGTGGGAGGGCCCAAGGACAATTCCATCTTGCACCTCTTTTTTCTTTTCTTTTTCTTTGCATCATGTGCTGATTGGGGAGGGTTTTTTGGAAGGGACATCCTGCGTGACACTGCAGTGCCACTCCTAGATGGGCCCGGTGTTTGTGTCGGCCACTAGGGTCGCTAATCTTACTCACACAGTCAGCTACCTCATTGCGCCTCTTTTTTTCTTTGCGTCATGTGCTGTTTGGGGAGGGTTTTTTGGAAGGGACATCCTGCGTGACACTGCAGTGCCACTCCTAGATGGGCCCGGTGTTTGTGTCGGCCACTAGGGTCGCTAATCTTACTCACACAGCTACCTCATTGCGCCTCTTTTTTTCTTTGCATCATGTGCTGTTTGGGGAGGGTTTTTTGGAAGGGCCATCCTGCGTGACACTGCAGTGCCACTCCTAGATGGGCCCGGTGTTTGTGTCGGCCACTAGGGTCGCTAATCTTACTCACACAGCTACCTCATTGCGCCTCTTTTTTTCTTTGCGTCATGTGCTGTTTGGGGAGGGTTTTTTGGAAGGGACATCCTGCGTGACACTGCAGTGCCACTCCTAGATGGGCCCGGTGTTTGTGTCGGCCACTAGGGTCGCTTATCTTACTCACACAGCGACCTCGGTGCAAATTTTAGGACTAAAAATAATATTGTGAGGTGTGAGGTATTCAGAATAGACTGAAAATGAGTGTAAATTATGGTTTTTGAGGTTAATAATACTTTGGGATCAAAATGACCCCCAAATTCTATGATTTAAGCTGTTTTTTAGTGTTTTTTGAAAAAAACACCCGAATCCAAAACACACCCGAATCCGACAAAAAAAATTCGGTGAGGTTTTGCCAAAACGCGTTCGAACCCAAAACACGGCCGCGGAACCGAACCCAAAACCAAAACACAAAACCCGAAAAATTTCAGGCGCTCATCTCTAGTATTAATGGCACTATACTATGGACTACTGAGGAAGAAAGGGATCTAGGAGTCACTATTTCAGGTGACATAAAGGATAAATATAGTATTAATGCCACTATACTGGAAACTGCTGAGGAGGAAAGGGATCTAGGAGTCTCTGTCAGGTGACATAAAGGATAAATATAATATTAATGGCACTATACTGGAAACTACTGAGGAGGAAAGGGATCTAGGAGTCACTATTTCAGGTGACATAAAGGATAAATATAGTATTAATGGCACTATACTATGGACTACTGAGGAAGAAAGCGATCTAGGAGTCACTATTACAGGTGACATAAAGGATAAATATAGTATTAATGGCACTATACTGGGAACTACTGAGGAGGAAAGGGATCTAGGAGTCACTATCTCAGGTGACATAAAGTATAAATATAGTATTAATGGCACTATACTGGAACTACTGAGGAGGAAAGGGATCTAGGAGTCTCTGTCAGGTGACATAAAGGATAAATATAATATTAATGGCACTATACTGGAAACTACTGAGGAGGAAAGGGATCTAGGAGTCACTATTTCAGGTGACATAAAGGATAAATATAGTATTAATGGCACTATACTATGGACTACTGAGGAAGAAAGCGATCTAGGAGTCACTATTACAGGTGACATAAAGGATAAATATAGTATTAATGGCACTATACTGGGAACTACTGAGGAGGAAAGGGATCTAGGAGTCACTATCTCAGGTGACATAAAGGATAAATATAGTATTAATGGCACTATACTGGAACTACTGAGGAGGAAAGGGATCTAGAAGTCATTATCTCAGGTGACATAAAGGATTTATATGGTATTAATGGCGCTTTACTGGAAACTACTGAGGAGGAAAGGGATCTAGGAGTCACTATTTCTGGTGACATAAAGGATAAATATAGTATTAATTAGAGATGAGCGCCTGAAATTTTTCGGGTTTTGTGTTTTGGTTTTGGGTTCGGTTCCGCGGCCGTGTTTTGGGTTCGAACGCGTTTTGGCAAAACCTCACCGAATTTTTTTTGTCGGATTCGGGTGTGTTTTGGATTCGGGTGTTTTTTTCAAAAAACACTAAAAAACAGCTTAAATCATAGAATTTGGGGGTCATTTTGATCCCAAAGTATTATTAACCTCAAAAACCATAATTTACACTCATTTTCAGTCTATTCTGAATACCTCACACCTCACAATATTATTTTTAGTCCTAAAATTTGCACCGAGGTCGCTGTGTGAGTAAGATAAGCGACCCTAGTGGCCGACACAACACCGGGCCCATCTAGGAGTGGCACTGCAGTGTCACGCAGGATGTCCCTTCCAAAAAACCCTCCCCAAACAGCACATGACGCAAAGAAAAAAAGAGGCGCAATGAGGTAGCTGACTGTGTGAGTAAGATAAGCGACCCTAGTGGCCGACACAAACACCGGGCCCATCTAGGAGTGGCACTGCAGTGTCACGCAGGATGGCCCTTCCAAAAAACCCTCCCCAAACAGCACATGACGCAAAGAAAAAAAGAGGCGCAATGAGGTAGCTGTGTGAGTAAGATTAGCGACCCTAGTGGCCGACACAAACACCGGGCCCATCTAGGAGTGGCACTGCAGTGTCACGCAGGATGTCCCTTCCAAAAAACCCTCCCCAAACAGCACATGACGCAAAGAAAAAAAGAGGCGCAATGAGGTAGCTGTGTGAGTAAGATTAGCGACCCTAGTGGCCGACACAAACACCGGGCCCATCTAGGAGTGGCACTGCAGTGTCACGCAGGATGTCCCTTCCAAAAAACCCTCCCCAAACAGCACATGACGCAAAGAAAAAAAGAGGCGCAATGAGGTAGCTGACTGTGTGAGTAAGATTAGCGACCCTAGTGGCCGACACAAACACCGGGCCCATCTAGGAGTGGCACTGCAGTGTCACGCAGGATGTCCCTTCCAAAAAACCCTCCCCAATCAGCACATGATGCAAAGAAAAAGAAAAGAAAAAAGAGGTGCAAGATGGAATTGTCCTTGGGCCCTCCCACCCACCCTTATGTTGTATAAACAAAACAGGACATGCACACTTTAACCAACCCATCATTTCAGTGACAGGGTCTGCCACACGACTGTGACTGATATGACGGGTTGGTTTGGACCCCCCCCAAAAAAGAAGCAATTAATCTCTCCTTGCACAAACTGGCTCTACAGAGGCAAGATGTCCACCTCATCTTCACCCTCCGATATATCACCGTGTACATCCCCCTCCTCACAGATTATCAATTCGTCCCCACTGGAATCCACCATCTCAGCTCCCTGTGTACTTTGTGGAGGCAATTGCTGCTGGTCAATGTCTCCGCGGAGGAATTGATTATAATTCATTTTAATGAACATCATCTTCTCCACATTTTCTGGATGTAACCTCGTACGCCGATTGCTGACAAGGTGAGCGGCGGCACTAAACACTCTTTCGGAGTACACACTTGTGGGAGGGCAACTTAGGTAGAATAAAGCCAGTTTGTGCAAGGGCCTCCAAATTGCCTCTTTTTCCTGCCAGTATAAGTACGGACTGTGTGACGTGCCTACTTGGATGCGGTCACTCATATAATCCTCCACCATTCTATCAATGTTGAGAGAATCATATGCAGTGACAGTAGACGACATGTCCGTAATCGTTGTCAGGTCCTTCAGTCCGGACCAGATGTCAGCATCAGCAGTCGCTCCAGACTGCCCTGCATCACCGCCAGCGGGTGGGCTCGGAATTCTGAGCCTTTTCCTCGCACCCCCAGTTGCGGGAGAATGTGAAGGAGGAGATGTTGACAGGTCGCGTTCCGCTTGACTTGACAATTTTGTCACCAGCAGGTCTTTCAACCCCAGCAGACCTGTGTCTGCCGGAAAGAGAGATCCAAGGTAGGCTTTAAATCTAGGATCGAGCACGGTGGCCAAAATGTAGTGCTCTGATTTCAACAGATTGACCACCCGTGAATCCTTGTTAAGCGAATTAAGGGCTGCATCCACAAGTCCCACATGCCTAGCGGAATCGCTCCCTTTTAGCTCCTTCTTCAATGCCTCCAGCTTCTTCTGCAAAAGCCTGATGAGGGGAATGACCTGACTCAGGCTGGCAGTGTCTGAACTGACTTCACGTGTGGCAAGTTCAAAGGGCATCAGAACCTTGCACAACGTTGAAATCATTCTCCACTGCGCCTGAGACAGGTGCATTCCACCTACTATATCGTGCTCAATTGTATAGGCTTGAATGGCCTTTTGCTGCTCCTCCAACCTCTGAAGCATATAGAGGGTTGAATTCCACCTCGTTACCACTTCTTGCTTCAGATGATGGCAGGGCAGGTTCAGTAGTTTTTGGTGGTGCTCCAGTCTTCTGTACGTGGTGCCTGTACGCCGAAAGTGTCCCGCAATTCTTCTGGCCACCGACAGCATCTCTTGCACGCCCCTGTCGTTTTTTAAAAAATTCTGCACCACCAAATTCAAGGTATGTGCAAAACATGGGACGTGCTGGAATTTGCCCATATTTAATGCACACACAATATTGCTGGCGTTGTCCGATGCCACAAATCCACAGGAGAGTCCAATTGGGGTAAGCCATTCCGCGATGATCTTCCTCAGTTGCCGTAAGAGGTTTTCAGCTGTGTGCGTATTCTGGAAACCGGTGATACAAAGCGTAGCCTGCCTAGGAAAGAGTTGGCGTTTGCGAGATGCTGCTACTGGTGCCGCCGCTGCTGTTCTTGCGGCGGGAGTCCATACATCTACCCAGTGGGCTGTCACAGTCATATAGTCCTGACCCTGCCCTGCTCCACTTGTCCACATGTCCGTGGTTAAGTGGACATTGGGTACAGCTGCATTTTTTAGGACACTGGTGACTCTTTTTCTGAGGTCTGTGTACATTTTCGGTATCGCCTGCCTAGAGAAATGGAACCTAGATGGTATTTGGTACCGGGGACACAGTACCTCCAACAAGTCTCTAGTTGGCTCTGCAGTAATGATGGATACCGGAACCACGTTTCTCACCACCCAGGATGCCAAGGCCTCAGTTATCCGCTTTGCAGTAGGATGACTGCTGTGATATTTCATCTTCCTCGCAAAGGACTGTTGAACAGTCAATTGCTTACTGGAAGTAGTACAAGTGGGCTTACGACTTCCCCTCTGGGATGACCATCGACTCCCAGCGGCAACAACAGCAGCGCCAGCAGCAGTAGGCGTTACACGCAAGGATGCATCGGAGGAATCCCAGGCAGGAGAGGACTCGTCAGAATTGCCAGTGACATGGCCTGCAGGACTATTGGCATTCCTGGGGAAGGAGGAAATTGACACTGAGGGAGTTGGTGGGGTGGTTTGCGTGAGCTTGGTTACAAGAGGAAGGGATTTACTGGTCAGTGGACTGCTTCCGCTGTCACCCAAAGTTTTTGAACTTGTCACTGACTTATTATGAATGCGCTGCAGGTGACGTATAAGGGAGGATGTTCCGAGGTGGTTAACGTCCTTACCCCTACTTATTACAGCTTGACAAAGGGAACACACGGCTTGACACCTGTTGTCCGCATTTCTGGTGAAATACCTCCACACCGAAGAGCTGATTTTTTTGGTATTTTCACCTGGCATGTCAACGGCCATATTCCTCCCACGGACAACAGGTGTCTCCCCGGGTGCCTGACTTAAACAAACCACCTCACCATCAGAATCCTCCTGGTCAATTTCCTCCCCAGCGCCAGCAACACCCATATCCTCATCCTGGTGTACTTCAACACTGACATCTTCAATCTGACTATCAGGAACTGGACTGCGGGTGCTCCTTCCAGCACTTGCAGGGGGCGTGCAAATGGTGGAAGGCGCATGCTCTTCACGTCCAGTGTTGGGAAGGTCAGGCATCGCAACCGACACAATTGGACTCTCCTTGTGGATTTGGGATTTCGAAGAATGCACAGTTCTTTGCTGTGCTGCTTTTGCCAGCTTGAGTCTTTTCATTTTTCTAGCGAGAGGCTGAGTGCTTCCATCCTCATGTGAAGCTGAACCACTAGCCATGAACATAGGCCAGGGCCTCAGCCGTTCCTTGCCACTCCGTGTGGTAAATGGCATATTGGCAAGTTTACGCTTCTCCGACGACAATTTTATTTTAGGTTTTGGAGTCCTTTTTTTACTGATATTTGGTGTTTTGGATTTGACATGCTCTGTACTATGACATTGGGCATCGGCCTTGGCAGACGACGTTGCTGGCATTTCATCGTCTCGGCCATGACTAGTGGCAGCAGCTTCAGCACGAGGTGGAAGTGGATCTTGATCTTTCCCTAATTTTGGAACCTCAACATTTTTGTTCTCCATATTTTAATAGGCACAACTAAAAGGCACCTCAGGTAAACAATGGAGATGGATGGATTGGATACTAGTATACAATTATGGACGGGCTGCCGAGTGCCGACACAGAGGTAGCCACAGCCGTGAACTACCGCACTGTACTGTGTCTGCTGCTAATATATAGACTGGTTGATAAAGAGATAGTATACTCGTAACTAGTATGTATGTATAAAGAAAGAAAAAAAAACCACGGTTAGGTGGTATATACAATTATGGACGGGCTGCCGAGTGCCGACACAGAGGTAGCCACAGCCGTGAACTACCGCACTGTACTGTGTCTGCTGCTAATATAGACTGGTTGATAAAGAGATAGTATACTCGTAACTAGTATGTATGTATAAAGAAAGAAAAAAAAACCACGGTTAGGTGGTATATACAATTATGGACGGGCTGCCGAGTGCCGACACAGAGGTAGCCACAGCCGTGAACTACCGCACTGTACTGTGTCTGCTGCTAATATATAGACTGGTTGATAAAGAGATAGTATACTCGTAACTAGTATGTATGTATAAAGAAAGAAAAAAAAACCACGGTTAGGTGGTATATACAATTATGGACGGGCTGCCGAGTGCCGACACAGAGGTAGCCACAGCCGTGAACTACCGCACTGTACTGTGTCTGCTGCTAATATAGACTGGTTGATAAAGAGATAGTATACTCGTAACTAGTATGTATGTATAAAGAAAGAAAAAAAAACCACGGTTAGGTGGTATATACAATTATGGACGGGCTGCCGAGTGCCGACACAGAGGTAGCCACAGCCGTGAACTACCGCACTGTACTGTGTCTGCTGCTAATATATAGACTGGTTGATAAAGAGATAGTATACTCGTAACTAGTATGTATGTATAAAGAAAGAAAAAAAAACCACGGTTAGGTGGTATATACAATTATGGACAGGCTGCCGAGTGCCGACACAGAGGTAGCCACAGCCGTGAACTACCGCACTGTACTGTGTCTGCTGCTAATATAGACTGGTTGATAAAGAGATAGTATACTCGTAACTAGTATGTATGTATAAAGAAAGAAAAAAAAACCACGGTTAGGTGGTATATACAATTATGGACGGGCTGCCGAGTGCCGACACAGAGGTAGCCACAGCCGTGAACTACCGCACTGTACTGTGTCTGCTGCTAATATATAGACTGGTTGATAAAGAGATAGTATACTACTAATATTATATATACTGGTGGTCAGGTCACTGGTCACTAGTCACACTGGCAGTGGCACTCCTGCAGCAAAAGTGTGCACTGTTTAATTTTAATATAATATTATGTACTCCTGGCTCCTGCTATAACCTATAACTGGCACTGCAGTAGTGCTCCCCAGTCTCCCCCACAATTATAAGCTGTGTGAGCTGAGCAGTCAGACAGATATATAATATATATAGATGATGCAGCACACTGGCCTGAGCCTGAGCAGTGCACACAGATATGGTATGTGACTGACTGAGTCACTGTGTGTATCGCTTTTTTCAGGCAGAGAACGGATATATTAAATAAACTGCACTGTGTGTCTGGTGGTCACTCACTATATAATATATTATGTACTCCTGGCTCCTGCTATAACCTATAACTGGCACTGCAGTAGTGCTCCCCAGTCTCCCCCACAATTATAAGCTGTGTGAGCTGAGCAGTCAGACAGATATATATAATATTATATATAGATAATAGATGATGCAGCACACTGGCCTGAGCCTGAGCAGTGCACACAGATATGGTATGTGACTGAGTCACTGTGTGCTGTGTATCGCTTTTTTCAGGCAGAGAACGGATTATAAATAAAACTGGTGGTCACTATCAGCAAAACTCTGCACTGTACTGAGTACTCCTAATGCTCCCCAAAATTAGTAAATCAAGTGTCTCTCTAATCTATTCTAAACGGAGAGGACGCCAGCCACGTCCTCTCCCTATCAATCTCAATGCACGTGTGAAAATGGCGGCGACGCGCGGCTCCTTATATAGAATCCGAGTCTCGCGATAGAATCCGAGCCTCGCGAGAATCCGACAGCGTCATGATGACGTTCGGGCGCGCTCGGGTTAACCGAGCAAGGCGGGAAGATCCGAGTCGCTCGGACCCGTGAAAAAAACCATGAAGTTCTGGCGGGTTCGGATTCAGAGAAACCGAACCCGCTCATCTCTAGTATTAATGGCACTATACTGGAAACTACTGAGGAGGAAAGGGATCTAGGAGTCACTATTTCAGGTGATATAAAGGATAAATATAGTATTTATGGTACTATACTGGAGACAACTGAGGGGGAAAGGGATCTAGGAATCACTATCTCAGGTGACATAAAGGATAAATATAGTATTAATGGCACTATACTGGGAACTACTGAGGAGGAAAGGGATCTAGGAGTCACTATTTCAGGTAGAGATGTGCACCGGACATTTTTCGGGTTTTGTGTTTTGGATTTGGATTCGGATCTGCGGCCATGTTTTGGATTCGGACGCGTTGTGGCAAAACCTCACCGAAATGTTTTTGTCGGATTTGGGTGTGTTTTGGATTCGGGTGTTTTTTACAAAAAACCCTAAAAAACAGCTTAAATCATAGAATTTGGGGGTCATTTTGATCCCATAGTTTTATTAACCTCAATAACCATAATTTCCACTCATTTCCAGTCTATTCTGAACACCTCACACCTCACAATATTATTTTTAGTCCTAAAATTTGCACCGAAGTCGCTGGATGGCTAAGCTAAGCGACACAAGTGGCCAACACAAACACCTGGCCCATCTAGGAGTGGCACTGCAGCGTCAGGCAGGATGGCACTTCAAAAAAATTGTCCCCAAACAGCACATGATGCAAAGAAAAAAAGAAGCGGACCAAGGTCGCTGTGTGACTAAGCTAAGTGACCCATGTGGCCGACACAAACACCTGGCCCATCTAGGAGTGGCACTGCAGTGTCAGGCAGGATGGCACTTCAAAAAAATTGTCCCCAAACAGCACATGATGCAAAGAAAAAAAGAAGCGGACCAAGGTCGCTGTGTGACTAAGCTAAGCGACCCAAGTGGCCGACACAAACACCTGGCCCATCTAGGAGTGGCACTGCAGTGTCAGGCAGGATGGCACTTCAAAAAAAATTGTCCCCAAACAGAACATGATGCAAAGAAAAATTAAAGAAAAAAAGAGGTGCAAGATAGAATTGTCCTTGGGCCCTCCCACCCACCCTTATGTTGTATAAACAGGACATGCACACTTTAACGAACCCATCATTTCAGCGACAGGGTCTGCCACACGACTGTGACTGAAATGACGGGTTGGTTTGGGCCCCCACCAAAAAAAGAAGCAATCAATCTCTCCTTGCACAAACTGGCTCTACAGAGGCAAGATGTCAACCTCATCATCATCCTCCGATTCCTCACCCCTTTCACTGTGAACATCCCCCTCCTCACAGATTATTAATTCGTCCCCACTGGAATCCACCATCTCAGGTCCCTGTGTACTTTGTGGAGGCAATTGCTGCTGGTGAATGTCTCCACGGAGGAATTGATTATAATTTATTCTGATGAACATCATCTTCTCCACATCTTCTGGAAGTAACCTTGTACGCCGATTGCTGACAAGGTGAGCGGATGCACTAAACACTCTTTCGGAGTACACACTGGAGGGAGGGCAACTTAGGTAGAATAAAGCCAGTTTCTGCAAGGGCCTCCAAATTGCCTTTTTCCTGTACGGACTGTCTGACGTGCCTACTTGGATGCGGTCACTCATATAATCCTCCACCATTCTTTCAATGGTGAATCATATGCAGTGACAGTAGACGACATGTCAGTAATCGTTGGCAGGTCCTTCAGTCAGGACCAGATGTCAGCACTCGCTCCAGACTGCCCTGCATCACCGCCAGCGGGTGGGCTCGGAATTCTTAGCCTTTTCCTCGCACCCCCAGTTGCGTGAGAATGTGAAGGAGGAGATGGTGATGGGTCACGTTCCGCTTGAGTTGACAATTTTCTCACCAGCAGTTCTTTGAACCTCTGCAGACTTGTGTCTGCCGGAAAGAGAGATACAACGTAGGTTTTAAATCTAGGATCGAGCACGGTGGCCAAAATGTAGTGCTCTGATTTCAACAGATTGACCACCCGTGAATCCTGGTTAAGCGACTTAAGAGCTCCATCCACAAGTCCCACATGCCTAGCGGAATCGCTCTGTTTTAGCTCCTCCTTCGATGTCTCCAGCTTCTTCTGCAAAAGCCTGATGAGGGGAATGACCTGACTCAGGCTGGCAGTGTCTGAACTGACTTCACGTGTGGCAAGTTCAAAGGGTTGCAGAACCTTGCACAACGTTGAAATCATTCTCCACTGCGCTTGAGTAAGGTGCATTTCCCCTCCTTTGCCTATATCGTGGGCAGATGTATAGGCTTGAATGGCCTTTTGCTGCTCCTCCATCCTCTGAAGCATATAGAGGGTTGAATTCCACCTCGTTACCACCTCTTGCTTCAGATGATGGCAGGGCAGGTTCAGGAATGTTTGGTGGTGCTCCAGTCTTCTGTACGCGGTGGCTGAATGCCGAAAGTGGCCCGCAATTCTTCGGGCCACCGACAGCATCTCTTGCACGCCCCTGTCGTTTTTTAAATAATTCTGCACCACCAAATTCAATGTATGTGCAAAACATGGGACGTGCTGGAATTTGCCCAGATGTAATGCACGCACAATATTGTTGGCATTGTCCGATGTCACAAATCCTCAGGAGAGTCCAATTGGGGTAAGCCATTCTGCGATGATCTTCCTCAGTTCCCGTAAGAGGTTGTTAGCTGTGTGCCTCTTCTGGAAAGCGGTGATACAAAGCGTAGCCTGCCTAGGAACGAGTTGGCGTTTGCGAGATGCTGCTACTGGAGCCGCCGCTGCTGTTCTTGCTGCGGGAGGCAATACATCTACCCAGTGGGCTGTCACAGTCTTATAGTCCTGAGTCTGCCCTGCTCCACTTGTCCACATGTCCGTGGTTAAGTGGACATTGGGTACAACTGCATTTTTTAGGACACTGGTGACTCTTTTTCTTAGGTCTGTGTACATGTTCGGTATCGCCTGTCTAGAAAATTTGAACCTAGATGGTATTTGGTACCGGGGACACAGTACCTCAATCATGTCTTTAGTTGGCTCTGAATTAACGGTGGATACCGGAACCACGTTTCTCACCGCCCAGGCTGCCAAGGCCTCAGTTATCCGCTTTGCAGCAGGATGACTGCAGTGATATTTCATCTTCCTCGCAAAGGACTGTTGGACAGTCAATTGCTTACTGGAAGTAGTAGAAGTGGTCTTCCGACTTCCCCTCTGGGATGATGATCGACTCCCAGCAGCTACAACAGCAGCCCCAGCAGCAGTAGGCGTTACACTCAAGGATGCATCGGAGGAATCCCAGGCAGGAGAGGACTCGTCAGACTTGCCAGTGACATGGCCTGCAGGATTATTGGCTTTCCTGGGTAAGGAGGAGATTGACACTGAGGGAGTTGGTGGGGTGGTTTGCAGGAGCTTGGTTACAAGTGGAAGGGATTTACTGTTCAGTGGACTGCTTCCGCTGTCGCCCAAAGTTTTTGAACTTGTCACTGACTTATTATGAATGCGCTGCAGGTGACGTATAAGGGAGGATGTTCCGAGGTGGTTAACGTCCTTACCCCTACTTATTACAGCTTGACAAATGCACCACACGTCTTGACACCTGTTGTCCGCATTTCTGTTAAAATAATTCCACACCAAAGAGGTGATTTTTTTTGTAATTTTACCAGGCATGTCAATGGCCATATTCCTCTCACGGACAACAGGTGTCTCCCCGGGTGCCTGACTTAAACAAACCACCTCACCATCAGAATCCTCCTTGTCAATTTCCTCGAAAAGGGACAGGAAAGATTGTCTCTTAGTTGGCGCACAGAAGGAAAAGAGATGATTTAATCTAAAATATAACTTTTAATAGTAATCAGTTAAAATAAATGTGAAATATATATGGAAAATATTTTATTAATAAAAGATATTATATCTGTTGAGGATATTCACTGTGTCACTTGTTTTATTTCCATTTGTATTATTGTTCTAAAGGTCCAGACCACTCGTAATAATCTGATAATTTCAGTATAAGCATATATCCACCAATAGTTGTGATTTATTAAATAGTGTGTCACACACCAGGGGACATGAGAGAAAGCTCGTGTGGAGTGTATAATTATATTGCATTAAGATCTCCTTGCCACACTTTTAATTTATTACAAAAAAGGGTATCTTGTGATATGATGCACTTTTTAAGTGCAGTATCATTTGTCCAACACCCCCGTCCTGTGATTTCTCATACAGGGTTATTACTTGCCTATTCGTATTATTAGGCTAAGTTATTGAGGTATAGATACTGTAACAGATTGGATCATACAGTGTTGCGATCCCCTTTTATATTGTCACAACACTGTAACTGTTTACTTCTCTCCTGTAGTGAGGAGGTTCGTGGATATAGTGAGATAAATTAATGTATATTATGCTTTATATTCAGTGGGATAAATTAATGTATATTATGCTTTATATTCAGCATCATACATGTGTCTTTATAGTTTTATCCCGTTATACTGTAGATAAAGGGCCATTGAGGGTAAGGAGTAACCACAATATTTTATATCATGTAACTAAGAATTATACACGTGTGTGTATGTGTTTAATCACTTCATACTTATGCCGTCTGATTTGGCATACGATATTGATATTATAATTAATTTCTCATATGTTTCTCACAAAATAAAGGTGCAAAGCCACTAAGATATATGACATGTGTTATTTCTGCACATATGCGTCCGGTCGTACACAGTTTGCAGTGGTTTTTATTACACGTGTTGTCACTTAGCCGCAATCAGGGTATCATTGCAGCAGCTGTTTAAATTATAAGTACGATATTATAATTTATGCTGATTCCCCCCTGAATTAGTTACTGAGGGGATCAGTGCTTATTCTGTTGCAGGTATTATGATTTAACCGCCATTGGTGTATACCTGCAACAGCTGTTCTGCTTACAAGTGTATACTATACAGATTCCCCCGAGTCTGACGTTAACGGTACCCGTACTTATTTTATTGCGGGTGTTATAATTCCCATCAGTGTATCACTGCAAACTGTTTTAGATGTGATTTATGCTGTTTTTCCCAAATTCAGTACTGAGACTATGTACGTCTGTGGCGCGTGCATACGTTCTACTGCCCAACCATGTGGCTCTCTCAGTTAATCAGCGCCTCACTGTAGCACCTGCTGATACATATGTGATACCTATTGTATGGGTTCACATAGATCCGTTGCTAGCAATATCCATACACATTTTCTTGCTACATATATGTGGTTCTCTTAATGGCTCCCTCGGCTCCCTCCTTATCTGGCTCGATTCTATCAATACGAGTGATCCTATTCCTATATCACATATTCATTAACTGTATTATATTTAAACAAGTGATTTCAACATTTTCAGTGAATAAAGCAGGCAGTTTTATGCCGCTCTGAAACGCCACCTATTCCTCTATCACATACTCAATAGCTATATTGCATTTAAATAGGTGATTTAAGCATTTTCAATGAAATAAGGCAGGCAAATTTATGCCGCTTTGAAACGCCACCAACGTGCACGTTTCACATCAGCTTCCTCAGCTGATGTGAAACGTGCACGTTGGTGGCGTTTCAAAGCGGCATAAATTTGCCTGCCTTATTTCATTGAAAATGCTTAAATCACCTATTTAAATGCAATATAGCTATTGAGTATGTGATAGAGGAATAGGTGGCGTTTCAGAGCGGCATAAAACTGCCTGCTTTATTCACTGAAAATGTTGAAATCACTTGTTTAAATATAATACAGTTAATGAATATGTGATATAGGAATAGGATCACTCGTATTGATAGAATCGAGCCAGATAAGGAGGGAGCCGAGGGAGCCATTAAGAGAACCACATATATGTAGCAAGAAAATGTGTATGGATATTGCTAGCAACGGATCTGTGTGAACCCATACAATAGGTATCACATATGTATCAGCAGGTGCTACAGTGAGGCGCTGATTAACTGAGAGAGCCACATGGTTGGGCAGTAGAATGTATGCACGCGCCACAGACGTACATAGTCTCAGTACTGAATTTGGGAAAAACAGCATAAATCACATCTAAAACAGTTTGCAGTGATACACTGATGGGAATTATAACACCCGCAATAAAATAAGTACGGGTACCGTTAACGTCAGACTCGGGGGAATCTGTATAGTATACACTTGTAAGCAGAACAGCTGTTGCAGGTATACACCAATGGCGGTTAAATCATAATACCTGCAACAGAATAAGCACTGATCCCCTCAGTAACTAATTCAGGGGGGAATCAGCATAAATTATAATATCGTACTTATAATTTAAACAGCTGCTGCAATGATACCCTGATTGCGGCTAAGTGACAACACGTGTAATAAAAACCACTGCAAACTGTGTACGGCCGGACGCATATGTGCAGAAATAACACATGTCATATATCTTAGTGGCTTTGCACCTTTATTTTGTGAGAAACATATGAGAAATGAATTATAATATCAATATCGTATGCCAAATCAGACGGCATAAGTATGAAGTGATTAAACACATACACACACGTGTATAATTCTTAGTTACATGATATAAAATATTGTGGTTACTCCTTACCCTCAATGGCCCTTTATCTACAGTATAACGGGATAAAACTATAAAGACACATGTATGATGCTGAATATAAAGCATAATATACATTAATTTATCCCACTGAATATAAAGCATAATATACATTAATTTATCTCACTATATCCACGAACCTCCTCACTACAGGAGAGAAGTAAACAGTTACAGTGTTGTGACAATATAAAAGGGGATCGCAACACTGTATGATCCAATCTGTTACAGTATCTATACCTCAATAACTTAGCCTAATAATACGAATAGGCAAGTAATAACCCTGTATGAGAAATCACAGGACGGGGGTGTTGGACAAATGATACTGCACTTAAAAAGTGCATCATATCACAAGATACCCTTTTTTGTAATAAATTAAAAGTGTGGCAAGGAGATCTTAATGCAATATAATTATACACTCCACACGAGCTTTCTCTCAGGTCCCCTGGTGTGTGACACACTATTTAATAAATCACAACTATTGGTGGATATATGCTTATACTGAAATTATCAGATTATTACGAGTGGTCTGGACCTTTAGAACAATAATACAAATGGAAATAAAACAAGTGACACAGTGAATATCCTCAACAGATATAATATCTTTTATTAATAAAATATTTTCCGTATATATTTCACATTTATTTTAACTGATTACTATTAAAAGTTATATTTTAGATTAAATCATCTCTTTTCCTTCTGTGCGCCAACTAAGAGACAATCTTTCCTGTCCCTTTTCGTGTCTTCAACCTTATTGTCTATGGCGGCACCCCCAACATATGATAGTGAATTAACACCATAATACATGTATTAATGGGGCTTACATTATATCATAAAAAACACATGACTAACCTTTTGACTGGTGCAGAAGTTTTTCCCATTCCCTTTGTCCCTTTTTAATGAAACCATTGTCAATTTCCTCCCCAGCGCCAGCAACACCCATATCCTCATCCTGGTGTACTTCAACACTGACATCTTCAATCTGACTATCAGGAACTGGACTGCGGGTGCTCCTTCCAGCACTTGCAGGGGGCGTGCAAATGGTGGAAGGCGCCACCACTTCCCGTCCAGTGTTGGGAAGGTCAGGCATCGCAACCGACACAATTGGACTCTACTTGGGGATTTGTGATTTAGAAAAACGCACAGTTCTTTGCTGTGCCTTTGCCATCTTAACTCTTTTCAGTTTTCTAGCGGGAGGATGTGAAGCTGAACCACTAGCCATGAACATAGGCCAGGGCCTCAGCCGTTCCTTGCCACTCTGTGTCGTAAATGGCATATTGGCAAGTTTACGCTTCTCCTCAGACGCTTTTCATTTAGATTTTTGGGTAATTTTACTGAACTTTAGTTTTTTTTATTTTACATGCTCTCTACTATGACATTGGGCATCGGCCTTGGCAGACGACGTTGATGGCATTTCAGATTCTTGGCCATGACTAGTGGCAGCAGCTTCAGCACGAGGAGGAAAAAATAGCAGCGCTAGTGGAATGATATAAATGATTCTAATATGAAGGATTGAGTGAAAAAATTCATAAATTTAATTAAACATTAGTTTAGGCCTCAATAAAAATTGGATGCAAAATCCACATGTAAAAAATTAAAAACAATGAAAACAACAATTGAGGGTCAATAATGCATAGCTGCCTATCACATTGATATCCGTTCCTAGTGTTTATGTCTGGAACATATAGCAGATAAAAGCAGACTGACAGCGCAGTCACACCAATAAACTTTACCCAAACGCCGCTAGAGGTGTAGTCCCTTAAGAGTGTCTCTGGTGTTTATACTCAAAACCAGCCAGGTTCGGGAATCCTCATTTAGTACGGTGTCCTCTTTATAGAGATGGGGTGGTGGTGTTCCAAGTTGTTGGATGTTTTGACTCGTTTTATCTGCGGGTGGCAAAGTCCAGTATTTGGTCCGGATGTGACTTGGCAGCAAAAAGAAGTGGTAATCTTAAGATTTCTATGTGGTATTGGACCAAATTGAAGGATTGTGTGAAACAGCTGTTTAGTGTTTGATAATCACCTAAGGTATAAACACCATGTTAGCTTCCTACCTAAGTCACCTTTGAAAAAGCTGCACTGCCTGCAGCGAAACGCGTCAGTAGGAGGCCATTTGGGTCATCAATTGTGCCATCTTTTTGCTGCCAAGTCACATCCGGACCAAATACTGGACTTTGCCACCCGCAGATAAAACGAGTCAAAACATCCAACAACTTGGAACACCACCACCCCATCTCTATAAAGAGGACACCGTACTAAATGAGGATTCCCGAACCTGGCTGGTTTTGAGTATAAACACCAGAGACACTCTTAAGGGACTACACCTCTAGCGGCGTTTGGGTAAAGTTTACTGGTGTGACTGCGCTGTCAGTCTGCTTTTATCTGCTATATGTTCCAGACATAAACACTAGGAACGGATATCAATGTGATAGGCAGCTATGCATTATTGACCCTCAATTGTTGTTTTCATTGTTTTTAATTTTTTACATGTGGATTTTGCATCCAATTTTTATTGAGGCCTAAACTAATGTTTAATTAAATTTATTAATTTTTTCACTCAATCCTTCATATTAGAATCATTTATATCATTCCACTAGCGCTGCTATTTTTTCCTTTTGTTTTCTTTGATGTATGGTTGGGGTGTGACTACCCCCACAACGTTATAGCAGCAGCATTAGAGACACAGCACCTGAAAGCGCCCGATCCTCCATTTGTTTGGTAGATTTCTCAGCACGAGGAGGAAGTGGATCTTGATCTTTCCCTATTTTACCCTCCACATTTTTGTTCTCCATTTTTTGATGTGTGGAATTATATGCCAGTAATATATCAATAGCAATGGCCTACTGTACTGTATACTGTTGGTCACCAAAATGCTGCACTGTAATTAGTGATGTGCACCGGAAATTTTTTGGGTATTGTGTTTTGGTTTTGGATTCGGTTCCGCGGTCGTATTTTGAATTCTTACGCGTTTTGGCAAAACCTCCCTGAATTTTTTTTGGCGGATTCAGGTGTGTTTTGGATTCGGGTGTTTTTTTTTAAAAAAATCCTCAAAAACAGCTTAAATCATAGAATTTGGGGGTCATTTTGATACCATAGTATTATTAACCTCCATAACCATAATTCCCACTCATTTAAAGTCTATTCTGAACACGTCACACCTCACAAACACCTGGCCCATCTAGGAGTGGCACTGCAGTGTCAGACAGGATGGCAGATTTAAAAAATACTCCCCAAACAGCACATGATGCAAAGAAAAAAAGAGGTGCATCAAGGTCGCTGGATGGCTAAGCTAAGGCCTTAATACCACATCCTAGAACTGAATGAATGAAATATTCTTATTAAATACTTTGTTCTTTACATAGTTGAATGTGCTGACAACAAAATCACACAAAAATGATCAATGGAAATCAAATTTATTAACCCATGGAGGTCTGGATTTGGAGTCACACTCAAAATGAAAGTGGAAAAACACACTACAGGCTGATCCAACTTTGATGTAATGTACTTAAAACAAATAAAAACGAGGCTCTGTAGTGTGTGTGGCCTCCACGTGTCTGTATGACCTCCGTACAACGCCTGGGCATGCTCCTGATGAGGTGGCGGATGGTCTCCTGAGGGATCTCCTCTCAGACCTGGACTAAAGCATCCGCCAACTCCTGGACAGTCTGTGGTGCAACGTGGCGTTGGTGGATGGAGCGAGACATGATGTCCCAGATGTGCTCAATTGGATTCAGGTCTGGGGAACGGGCGGGCCAGTCCATAGCATCAATGCCTTCATCTTGCATGAACTGCTGACACACTCCGGCAACATGAGGTCTATAATTAGGAGGAACCCAGGGCCAACCGCACCAGCATATGGTCTCACATGGGGTCTGAGGATCCTAATGGCAGGCAGGCTACCTCTGGCGAGCACATGGAGGGCTGTGCGGCCCGCCAAAGAAATGCCACCCCACACCATTACTGACCCACTGCCAAAACGTTCATGCTGGAGGATGTTGCAGGCAGCAGAACGTTCTACTTGGCGTCTCCAGACGTCTGTCACATGTGCTCAGTGAGAACCTGCTTTCATCTGTGAAGAGCACAGGGCGCCAGTGGCGAACAATCTTGGTGTTATCTGGCAAATGCCAAACGTCCTGCACGGTGTTGGGCTGTAAGCACAACCCCCACCTGTGGACGTCGGGCCCTCATACCACCCTCATGGAGTCTGTTTCTGATCGTTTGAGTAGATACATGCACATTTGTGGCTTGCTGGAGGTCGTTTTGCAGGGCTCTGGCAGTGCTCCTCCTGTTCCTCCATGCAGAAAGGTGGAGGTAGCGGTCCTGCTGCTGGGTTGTTGCCCTCCTATGGCCTCCTCCACATCTCCTGATGTACTGGCCTGTCTCCTGGTAGCGCCTCCATGCTCTGGACACTACGCTGACAGACACAGCAAACCTTCTTGCCACAGCTCGCATTGATGTGCCATCCTGGATGAGCTGCACTACCTGAGCCACTTGTGTGGGTTGTAGACTCCGTCTCATGCTACCACTAGAGTGAAAGCACCACCAGCTTTCACAAGTGACCAAAACATCAGCCAGAAAGCATAGGAGCTGAGAAGTGGTCTGTGGTCACCACCTGCAGAACAACTCCTTTATTGGGGGTGTCTTGCTAATTGCCTATAATTTCCACCTGTTGTCTGTTCCATTTGCACAACAGCATGTGAAATTGATTGTCAATCAGTGTTGCTTCTTAAGTGGACAGTTTGATTTCACAGAAGTGTGATTGACTCAGAGTTACATTGTGTTTTTTAAGTGTTCCCTTTATTTTTTTGAGCAGTGTATATATATATATATATATATATATATATATATATATATATATATAAAATATATAATGGAGGATCACTATCCTCCATTATAGACTATGCGCTCCACCTGATTGACAGTCCAGGAGTGCACAGCCAATCAGGAGAGTGCTATAATGTGTGCTCCCTGATTGGCTGGGGGCACCCCAACTGACAGAAGTCACAAGGGTTCCCACCAGTCGGGGAAAGTGGATCCATATGTAAACATGGATCCCCTTTAGTGCATTGGACCAGGTTTTTGCATTTTTTTTTTTAACCCTGTGGATGCCTACATGGAAAGATGAGGACCGATCTACACCGGATTTTGGGGGACCCGATCACAGCGTGCTTTTGCTCGCACAGCTGCGACCAGGTCACTACTGCGCATGCGCGGGGGCCGTAATGTGCATATGCATCGTTGCCTGGCGATGCCTACGGTGAAGGGAATGAAGAAAGCGATCGCAGCGGTGATCGCTTGAAGATAGACAGGCGGTGGGAGTTCCTGGGTGGCAACACAGCATTCAGACCCGTTTTCTGGGAGTGGTAAGAAAAACGCAGGCGTGTCCAGGGCGCGTGTTTGACATCAGAGTCAGGACCGAACAGGCTGAAAATGTGGCGGCTGGTAAGTAAGTCTAGACAAATGTTTTTCCCATAGCAGGGCTACACAAGCGAACGCAGCCTGGCTATGGGAAAAACACCACCCACATAGGTGGCGTAGAGGTGATCGCACGTAAAAAGCAACTACATGTGATCAGCTCAGAATGACCCCCTTTAGGTGAGTATACAGGGGGTGGTCTTCAGACTGATGGGATCCCGGCGCACAGTATACCGGCACCGGAATCCCAACAGCCGGCATACCGACACTTATTCTCCCTCGTGGGGGTCCATGACCCCCCTGGAGGGAGAATAAAATAGCGTGGTGCGCATAGCGTGCCACCGTGCCCGTAGCGTGGTGAGCGCAGCGAGCCCGCAAGGGGCTCATTTGCACTTGCCACACTGTCGGTAAGCCGGCGGTCGGGCTCCCGGCGCAGGTATGCTGGTCGCCGGGAGCCCGGCCGCCGGCATACCATACTAAACTCTATACAGGTACCCTACTGGATTCTACGTTGACAGAGGGGCAGAGGGGCTCCTTGGGACACTAGATAAGTATGTGTGAGTGTGTAAGTGTGCATATATGTGTAATTAAAGTTGTACTTTCATGGTGTGTATGTGTGTGTGTGTGTGTGTGTGTGTGTGTGTGTGTGTGTGTGTATACTGTCTTTATTGTAATATTTCTTTTACAGGTGGTATTACAGGTACTAGCATGCCCTTTACTGTAATGCCCCACATGCTGATACTTATGGTTCTCCAAGTACCAGAATTTGGGGGAGGCTAGCTTGGACCTGTAGTTCCACAGGTAAAAGACAATATTAAATCTTTATTTTACACATGGGTTATCAGCCCACAGATGGCAGTGACAGCCCCGGGCTTCATCTTTTGCCCTTGGGTGCCTGAAGGAGGGACACTTCCCCCCAGGGAACCCCGTGCTTGGGTGATTAGTTGGAGGGGTAATGACACGGCCGCAGGGACCAGTATAAATGTGTCCCCCGGCTGTGGCATTATCTCTCTGGCTAGTGGTGCCCAGTGCTGGTTTAAAAAATACGGGGGACCCTACGACTTTTGTCCCCCATATTTTTAGAGACAGGACCGGACCAAGAGCCCAGTGCTGGTTGTCTAAATACTGGGGAACACCTACGCAGTTCTGCCAGAATATTTTAACAAACAGGACCGGCTCAAAGAGCCCGAGGCTGGTTCTGCTTTTTATGGCAATTTTTATGTTTTATTTTTAACTATTTCACTCACTTTTACACAGAGAAGCATGGACGGATCTCACTGATCTGTGTATGACTCTTCAAACATAAACCAGAAGCAGGTCTACATGAAAGTTCTATTTCTGTAGGAATTCTACGCTTTCCCGGCAGTGTCAGGCTATTGTCGGCAGTGATAGAGAATAGAATATATTAGTAAATTCCCAGGTTGTATGAGCTGTATGTGAACAAACAACCATGTTTGACCGATGGTCTATCGATTCATATTTGTGTGGTCGGCCGTGTATCTCAACACGAATAGCCCCAACACTGCCGAGATTTGTGTCTAGTAAATTTCTGAGTTGCATTTTCAGCCAACAATACAATCTCGAATCAAATTGGAACCTTAGTAAATTTCCACCATAACACATTCGAAATGGTTGAATGGTTAAAACTGATGGACCTTCTGTTTATTTCATCTTCAGTAGCTGACCTTACTGTTTTTTAGTCGTTGTAAAAAGTGTTGCATGAATTTTTGTATCGTTCATTTGTATACAAACTTTATAGTATCATGTCATGTATTTATATAATGAACGGGTCACCATATACAGTAGCAGAACAGTTTTATGGTCATTGCTATTTGGTACTTTGACTCAGTTAATCTTCCCTTAAATTTTAGAGCCTGGGCTCAAAATCCTAATGGAAAAAGCTGGAACATGTCCTTCAGATGTTGACTACCCAAAGTGTGGAGATTCCGTGGTTGCGCTGAAACCAGAATGTAAGACAGACTCCGAGTGCATGAACACCAGAAAATGCTGCCATTCCGGCAATACGTGGCGCTGTCTGCTGCCCGTAGAAGGTAAAAGATGGAGGACTCGCTAACCTGTGCGACTAGAAAGAGTCAAGTATTTCTATTGTAATATGACAGTATTTCGCAGGGTAGATTTCTTCACGCTAAGATTAACTCACTGAGGTGGTCATTCAGTAAGCATCGCTTAAGCGCTACGACCGCATCTGGGAGGAGACAGCGTTGTAGGTGCATGGGGGCGTGGCCGGCAGCAGGATGGGCATTCCGGGGGCATGGCCAACAGGGTAGTGGACAGTCTGTGGGCTTAGCATCAGCATTGTGTCATCGTGGCTCTGCCCCCTGCTATGCAGTGCCGAGAAAAGAGGTGCTGTATAGTGGGGGCGGAGCTACGATGACACAATTCAGCGCAAATCTCGTCATTGGACCCCCTCAGACCGCCCACTTGTTCTCTGCTGCGGGCGGCCAAGGAGGATCGTGGAGGGGCCGCATGGAAAGCATGAGGCTTGCCCACCTTTCCGGGGAGCCGGGAGGGCCACCCGATTTTCGGAAGCCTCCCGGCCATTCTGCGCGCGGCCCGTTCTGCATGTGAGCGGGCTGGCCAATGAGATCACTTTCATGCAAATGCTTCTGTCTGATTGACAGGCAGAGGCATTCACAGCGAGGTCAAGGGCAGTGATGCAGAGGTATGGACGTTTTTTAGGGCGGCCACATGCAGCTGTATCACAATACTGTACATGTTGATGCTGCGACCGGTGGTGGTTGATGTCAGAGGTCAGCATACCGACCCTGGGATCCTGACCGCAGAAAGCCAGCAGGGAGTGAGCGAAACAGAGCCCCTTGCCGGCTTTCTGCGCTCACAGAGTAGCGTGCTTGGCGGCTCACTGTGCTCGCTACAGGTTATATTCCCGCTCTATGGTTGTGGCAGCACACTGTAAGTCAGTCAGCGCATGCCCGGAAAAGCAGAACCCGGATGCGCATGCGCCAAACGGCCAGGGGAAGTGCAACGATGAGAGAACACAGTGGCCGCGGTGGTGAGGGAGAATGGGATGAGAAAGCAGATGGGGGAGCGGCGGGCAGCGGAGCGGGGGTTGAGAGCGCAGAGAAAAGCGCAGTTATCGCGACGGTGGAGGTTAGTACATCCCGCCCTGCGTCCCCTATTCACACTACACCAGAAACCCGGGAAATTCCGGGGTCGGATGCATTCACGCTGATCCCAGGTCTGCCCTAGAAAATGGCGTGCATGTAACGGGGGACGCTTTCATGTATATTACGCAGCCTTTGATATTTGCTCATTTGCAATCCGTTCTGTCACATGCTGGGTGCCGCCCACTGCAGGGCAACGTCGCCTGCGCCCAGTATGCTAAATGGCGGCCACCATGTGTGACCGTGTGGTTGCAGCAATTGTGGATGACCCCCCTGCAGGCGGCCAGCTGCCATTTTCCCCCTCAGTGTAGCTGCATGTGAAGGCATGCAGCTGTCCCGAAAATGCTGTGGAGCCGACCCCATTTTCCCTGCACTGCCCCTGCAACACTCCGTCACCACCCCCACCCAGCAAACGCCTCTGCCTGTCAATCAGAACGCATTTGACGCCCGCACATGTGCACACTACAGCCGAGGATGGGGTTATTGCGGTCACATCGCTGACATGAATACCCCCCTCAGATCATTCTGCTGCGTTGGAGGAGCTTTGGGAAACGTTCGGGAACCGCTTGGCAGTGGGAGCGGTTCTCCTTGTGATGAGATATGTGACCAGGTGGCGCAGGCTGTGTAGTGCCACGTGGCGAGACAGCTGGGCACCGGGTGTACGGATGGAGAAACGCTGGCTGACATGACCTTGTACATAAATATACAGGAACAATAGGACACGTGCGCACTGTCACCGTTGTGCCAATGTTTTATACACTTTCAGCAGTAATGTAACAAACAGCGATGACCAAGATGCCAGTAATATAACACGTTCCCTTCCTGATTCTATCTTTATACAGCTAAGATGAGACAATGTCCTTACTTTGATCCTACAAACTGTAACAGGATCAAGCCATTGCCCTCAGAGTGCCACAGTGATGCCCAGTGCCAAGGAACTGACCGCTGCTGCTGCTTCAACTGCAGGAACCAGTGCATGCCAACGGGTAAGAGACGTCACTTGTGTCCCGTCACCCCACGTCGCAGGAATAATCAGTAATATATATATATAGGACTATGGGGGAAATGTGTCAAACCTCGGGGAGAGATAAACTACCAACCAATCAGATACTACCTGTCATTTTTTAGAAAAAGATCAGTCTGTTAAATTGCAGTTGGGAGCTGATTGGCTGGCACTTTGGGGGTCATTCAATGTGGCTCGCAGCACAGGTTTCCACTTTCTGCAAACCGTGCATGTGCAGTGGCTGCACTGTGGTTGCATAGCCACACACATTGCGGTCACATCCCGGATGGGTGCGACCACGATGTGATTGACAGCGTGGGCTATTGCGGGGCGGCGATACGGTGTGCGTGGGGGGCGGGTTGAACATGGGTGGGCCGGGAACATTTTCGCTGCGAACAAAGAAATGGCTGCCGAACTCCTGACAGGGCAGCCTGGCGGCAAGGCGTCAACCTTATATCCGATGGGTTCGCAATTAGATGAACGCAGATATGGCTGAGTGCGTTCATCTCTGAATAACCCCCTTTATCTCTAAGTTTTGATAACTCTCCCCCTATCAGCCACTATGTCACTTTGTGATCATTCAGTAATATAGGTACAGTGTTATTGTGCTAGATCGCCGCTACGCTCATTAGTTATAGATTGGAAATAATGCAGCCAATGATGGAATCAGGAATCATGTAGAATTCTTACTGGTAGATTTCTTCCCACAGCCCACTGGCTGAAACCATCAGGTAAGTACAGTATGTACAGTAGGGCTGATTCCCGCTGTGGTGTCTTTGTACGCAGACGATGTACAAAAATAATGTAACGCCCCAGGAGCAGGGTCCGTGCAAGGTCTCTCCGCAACCTAGGCAAAGCCTCATCCTAGCACCCCCTAACCTGCAACCCCCCCACTACGACCACCACCTCCCTGGGGGACATGCATTTGGCCACTAGGCAGGCTGGGGTGAATTGCATCACTACACATCATAGACAGAGAAAAGGGGCAACACTCAAGGGGTGGGATGTACTAAAGGAAAAATGCGGTAAAACCCCTGAAAACGGGGGTTTTACCACATTTTCAAATGTACTAAGAAGACCCTACCGCCAGGTTTTTGCTGTCCAGGGTATCGCCATCTCTGGACAGCAAAAACCTATGGGCTTCTTATCGCTGACCACTGAAACCCGCCACCCCCCCCCCCCCCCCCGCCGCAGATGCCTCCCCCCCTCCCCCCAGCATACCTACCTCCAGGCAGCCCTGGACCCAGAATGTAATCTCCTCCTCCCCCTAGCAACGCAGCCGGAGGTCTTTCCGGCTGCAGGGGGGAGGAGGAGGCGCCGGGGACAGCCTGCTGCTTCCCGGTGTGTAGGCAGTCTGGAGAACCAAGGGAGATGACGCAGACCACCTCATAGGTATCGCGTGGGGCCTCCGTCACTGCATCGCGATATTGACCGCATATGTCAGTACATATGCGATAAACATCGCTGCGGTAAACGGCGAGCGGCGGCGCTGTATCTTAATACATCCCACCCAAGGACTTTTAAAATATAAAAATATCTTGTAAACAGTCGAAAAAATGTTGTGAATTTGGGCCTGATTCAGCATGAAATGCAAATACAATGTGCTCGCATGCAAAAGCCCTCCTGGGGGGGGGGGCACATCTCACAGACAGACTGACAGACGCATGCATGAGACATGAGGTGGCGTCGATGTGATGTCTTTAAAGGTGGGATTGTGTGCGTTGGGGGGGCATGTCCGGACCATTTGTAGGATGAGCCGCGGCAGCTATGCAATGTCACACGCATGCACTGTGAGCTTAAACATGGCGGGAAGTCATCTGTCTTGGCAGCGTGTGGGCGCTTCACTGCTGAGTGGACCATTCGTATGTTATTGGCAGGGGGGAGAGGGCCCAGTGCATGGGGCAGACTCGCCCTGTGTGGGGCGACCTCCCGCATGCTAGTGTAAAGGGTTGCAGTTGTGCGATTTTTATACTTTTACTGTAAAAGTCCTTGAGTGCGTCCATTCTTTCTGCCTGTGTATAAACGTAAGCTGGCATATTGGAATTTGTATAGGACACCGAGGACAATTTTGCCTTTATGCTGAGTTATATACATCTGGTGGGGATATTGAACTGTATGTGTATACATGTACAGATGCACATATATATATCATTATGTTCCTGTGTTTTCACTATTATGCTGTTTACAAGTGCAAACCCCCCAGTGGGCGGTAAGATCTGCACTGTCTGTGGTCCTGCAGAAACCCCCATGGGTTACTTACCTTCAGCTGTTTCCTTGTTTCCCCTTGGCATTGGCAGGATACCGCTTACAGACGGCGGCAGTATTACAGCGACACTACGGGTGCAGACATGTAGTCCGGTGCTGCTGGAGAGCCGGGAACCAGGGGCCAGGAGGAGGTGCATCAAGGCTATGATGAGCGACTGTGGGGGTGCCCCCCGGGAGCCATGGTTACATCCGTCTCCTACGGTATGTGCCTTCACATGACTTGATGATACACGTGGTGGCAGTGAGGCCGAGGCACTGTGCTACAGCTTACTAGACCTCCAGCCACTGCCAGCGCAGTGTAAAAGGAAGAGGTCTTGTACAGAGACATCCTTCAGTTTATTGCTTGAGGAATTCAGTGGCGCCTTCCAGAGGCTGGCGCTCATAGTCATCCTTCTAAACCTAATGGAAGAGCCGGACCTATGTAGAAGACATCTTGTGTAAAAAGATGTCCACTGATGGCGCCGCTGAATCGCTGATGGCTGCCTCGAAGCTATGCAGCTCAGCCAAAATACCTGTATACCCTTGTTTTCCCCTGCCCCTGTCTACACCACCGGTGACCAAATACAGCAGGGAAGCCCTCCTAAGTTGGAACGCTCCCACAGTGCTTACTTCACGTTCTGACCCATCGGCAGGTGGATCAGCGGTCCTTGCTGCCCTCGCTGCCCTGTGCGGCAGAAATGCAGACGTCGTGGATGCTGAAGTGGATGACTGAGCGGCCACAGCCCTCGCAACCTGGGCGGTGACTGGCAGGTGGATAGGCAGCCCCGGAAAGAGAATGACGGAGGCCCTAGTAGAAGGACATGGGCTCAGAGGAGAGGCTGTCGCACAGGCGCCCTAGTGAGGTGGCGGCGAGGGCACCGGTCTGCTCTTCCCGCGATCCTGCTCTCGAATGTGCGCTCACTGGCAAACAAGTTTAACGAACTGTCCCTCCTTCTGGGCAGTGCAGGATCAGGCATTACTGGGTCGTCTGTCCTCTGCTTTACGGAGACATGGCTGGATGACCAAATTGTGGATGACCCGATGTCTCTGCCTGATTTGGGCTCTTCAGGGCCAATCGTTTCAAGGTTCTCTCAGGAAAAACGAAGGGTGCTTCTACATCAACGACGGATGGTGCACCGATGTCACGATCCTAGTCAAATCATGCAGCCCTCACCTGGAGATGCTAAGTATCAACTACAACCCCTTCTATTCCCCCCGGGAATTTGCCTCAATTGTCCTTGCGGGAGTGTACACTACAGCCCCATCGCCTGCGCAAAAGAATCCCTGCACCACCTGGCCGTATGTATATCCGACATAGAACAAAAACACCCAGACTCTCTGCTTATAGTGCTGGGCAACTTCAACAGAACTAACCTGAGCAAGGAGCTACCTAAGTACAAACAACAAATCACATGTCCCACTAGGGAAGGGCGCATCCTTGACCACTGCTATACTACTCTCAAGTCTGCCTTCCGGTCTATCCCGCGAGCTGCACTCAGCTATCTGACCACTGCCTCGTCAACCTACTCCCTACCTATACACAGAAGCGGAGAGCAGTTAAGCCTGTCGTCAATGCTGTTAAGAAATGGACCAACAAGGCTAAGATGAAGCTCCAGGCCTGCTTTGACTGCACGGAATGGGGGGTCTTCGAATCCTCGGCAATCGACCTGAAAGACCTGACAGACACTGTCACATCCTACATCAGCTACTGTGAGGACATGTGTGTACCTACCATGACTTACCGTTTTACAACAACAACAAGCCCTGGTTCAACGCCCAGCTCATGCAACTTCTTTGGGCCAAAGAGGAGGCCTATAGCAGCGGTGACAGGGCACTATGCCACCGTACTAGGAACTCTCTGACTTAAGGAATCAGGCTAGCAAAAAAGCGGTTCTTGGACAAGCTGACAAACGATCTCTCCACCAATGACCCCGTATCTGCATGGGAAGGAATGCAATCCATAACCAACTACAAGGAAACATCAAAGTCCACCACCATGCACCAAGAACTAGCAGATGAGCTGAAACACTTTTTTTGAAGGTTCGCAAAAGAAGTCCCCTGCAACCCAAACAATCACCTCTACGATGCCCCGAACACAGACGGCCAACTCCAGGCACTGCAAGTCGCCCAAGAAGAGGTGGAGGCACTGTTCAACGGACCCGAACCCAGGAAAGCTCCGGGTCCTGACGGAGTGTCTCTTCCTGCCTCAAAAGGTCCACTGTCATCCCAGTCCCAAAGAAACCCTCTATCACGAACCTGAACAACTACAGGCCGATAGCACTGACGTCTGTATTCATGAAAACTGTTACTGGTCCCCAACTGGACCCCCTACAGTTGCCTATCGATCAAATCGTTGTGTCGAGGATGCAGTCAACCTTGGCCTGCACTACATTCTACAGCACCTAGACATTCCCGGTACCTACGTGAGGGTCCTGTTTGACGATTTCAGCTCGGCCTTCAATACAATTGTCCCCAGCATCCTCCACCACAAATTTACTTCACCTAGGCGTCCCAGAAGCTACCTGTTCCTGGATAGTAGACTTCCTGACAAATAGAACACAGGTGGTGAAAGCGTGGGGAATTCACCTCTCAAGCGCAGTCCATTAGTACATGGGCCATTCAGGGCTGTGGGGGTCATTCCGAGTTAATCGCTTGCTGACGATTTTCGCAGCGCAGTGTTCAGGTGAAAAAATGGCATTTATGCACATGCGTAAGGCCCGCAATGCGCACACGTGATGTACGGGTACAAAGCTCTGTAGTTGTGCTCAGGTTCTAGCAAAGTTTTCCTTCGCACTGACGGCCGCAAGAAGACTGACAGGAAGAGGGCGTTTTTCTTGGTGTCAACTGACCGTTTTCAGGGAGTGTTTGCAAAAACGCAGGCGTGTCCCAAAAAATGCAGCCATGGCTGGGTGGGTTATGACGTCAAATCCGGACACGAATAGGCTGAAGTGACCGCAAGTGCTGAGTAGGTTCAGAGCTACTCAGAAACTGCACAAACTGTTTTTGTAGAGCTCGGCTGCACAGGAGGTTCGCAGTTCTGCTACGCTAAAATACACTCCCCAGTGGACGGAGGCATAGCATTTGCATGGCTGCTAAAACTATCGGAATGACCCCCTATGTCCTCTCACCCCTGTTCTTCTCCCTGTACACAAATCCACAGGAAAAAAACATAAAATAGCAGCGCTAATAAATGAATGAAAAATGGATGGAAGAAATGAAAAGATGCATATGTAATTGAAATACAGTATACTGTTTATAAACAATTTTTTAAGAAGGAAAAGATAATAAAAGAATTAAAAGGTCACAGTGTTCTAGGCTGCACAGGAGGTGGTGTCCGTTCCTATTGTTTGTAAACTGGAATGCAGATAGGTGGAGTTTACAAACAATAGGAACAGACACCACCTCCTGTGCAGCCTAGAACACTGTGACATCTTTATTCTTTTATTATCTTTTCCTTGTTTAAAATTGTTGTTTATATATATTCCAATTAAATGTGCATCTTTTCATTTGATCCATCCATTTTTCATTCATTTATTAGCGCTGCTATTTTATGGGTTTTTTTTCTGTGGTTTTGTTATATTGGGACAGACTGACCCCAATTTCATAGTAGCAGCATTAGAACAACAACACCTAGTTGCGCCTGATTTCCTTCTTGGTTTTTCTACTTACCTCTGTATATCTCAGAGGCGCAATCAGTAAAGATCATCAAATTCGCCGATGACACCACCGTCATCAGCCTCAGCAAGGATGGGGATGAATCGGCCTATAGACAGAAAGTAGACCCTGTGGTGCAGTCACAACAACCTTGAGCTCAACCCCCTGAAAACTGTCGAGATGATAGTGGACTTCAGGAAGAAGTCATCTAGTGCACCTTCGCTAACGATTGCTGACAGTGTGGTATCGCTAGTGGACTCCTTCAAGTTCCTGGGGATCACTATCTCCTGGGACCTTAAATGGAGGTCCAATGCTGATGCCACTGACGGGAAAGCGCAGCAGAGGTTGTTCTTCCTCAGGCAACTAAGGAGGTTCAACATCCCACAGAAGCTTCTTCTCCTCTTCTACTACGCAATTGTGGGGTCGGTACTGTATGCCTTGATACTAGTATGGTATAGCTCCACCAGCACGAGGGACAGATGCAGGCTCCAAGAGTTTGTCAGAACCGCAGAGAAGATCATCGGGGCTGACCTTCCCTCAGTCCAGGACCTACACCTGTGCAGAGATAAAAAACGGGCAAAGAGAGACAGTAAAAGACCAGCTACACCCCATCCACAGCATGTGTAACTTGCTTCCTTCAGGCAGGCATTACAGGGCCATCCCCGCCGGGTCCACCAGAAGCCTCAAAAGTTTCTTTGCACAAGCGGACCACCTGCTGAACTCCTGAACATTGACTGACTAGTCGTACATGTAACTAACTTGTGTCCCTACGGTATTCCTATCGGTATGACTTTACTTGCCCCCCCACCACCTGCTTATCTGTCACCTACTCAGCTGTTGTATAGCAAACCGAAGACAAATTCCTAGTATACGCAAGTCTAATTGGCCAATAAAGCGGATTCTGATTCTGATTCCACTGCCGGCTTCTCTGATCAAAATGCGGCACCCAAAGATGTAGCATCATATCAACATTGAGACCTTTGACTGCAGCATCAGACATCTGACCCAGGAGAACTGGCAAAACTACGTTGCCAGAGCCAGTGATGTTGAATCCAAGGATACCCAGATAATGGGGCCAACATACCCATTTTTCTGAACACTCAGGTCACCACCCTGAAATGCCTTTAATCTGTCATCAGAGGCACTGTGCCTCATTCATGTCCAGTCAGTGCTGCTTCTCATGCATCAAAGTACCAATGATTAGTACAGGACCCATTCTGCTCATGCGTGAATGTGTCCTGCAACACAGGATGCTGCTGTCTGGGGGGCTGAAGGGGGTAGTGGCAGCCTCTGTTTGTGAAGCCACCCCCTTTTGTTTGGAGGGAAACGGCTAGGGATTCCTGTTGTAGGACAGAGATTTCCTGGCCTCTGTGACAGGCAGCTTGGGCGGCGCCATGTTTGCCACAAGCTGCCAGACGGTGGGCCAATAATCCAATGCTGTGTACTAGACTAGATATACACTATCAAAGGTTGAAAGTGCACAATTCCTTGCAGGGTTGCACCTCTCATTACGGGTGTGCACCCCCTGGATCCCTCCCCTGTATAGATATACACTGTGTCAGTGGCAGAACATGTGAGTGGTGGGCCAAGGTGTAAAAATATACTTTGGACCTCCCTACTCTGACACCCCAAGCTCATAATATGCTACACACCAGTGGGTGACAGGGAGAATCAGAGGGTTACAGGGAGAAGCAATGGGTGGCAGAGAGGCACAGAGTGATAGTGAGAGGTAACATGAGATGCAGTGGGTGACAGGGAGAGGCAGAGGGCTTCAGGGAGAAGCAATGGGTGGCAGAGAGAGGCACAGAGTGACAGTGAGAGGTAACAGGAGATGCAGTGGGTGACAGGGAGAGGCAGAGGGTTACAGGGAGAAGCAGTGGGTGGCAGAGAGAGGCACAGAGTGACATGTGAGGTAACAGGAGATACAGTGGGTGACAGGGAGAGGCAGAGGATAACAGGGAGAAGCAGTGGGTGGCAGGGAGAGGCACAGAGTGATAGTGAGAGGTAACAGGAGATGCAGTGGGAGACAGGGAGAGGCAGAGGGTAACAGGGAGAAGCAGTGGGTGGCATAGAGAGGCACAGAGTGATAGTGAGAGGTAACATGAGATGCAGTGGGTGACAGGGAGAGGCAGAGGGTTACAGGGAGAAGCAGTGGGTGGCAGAGAGAGGCACAGAGTGATAGTGAGAGGTAACAGGAGATGCAGTGGGTGACAGGGAGAGGCAGAGGGTTACAGGGAGAAGCAGTGGGTGACAGAGAGAGGCACAGAGTGACAGTGAGAGGTAACAGGAGATACAGTGGGTGACAGGGAAAGGCAGAGGATTACAGGGAGAAGCAGTGGGTGGCAGAGAGAGGCACAGAGTGATAGTGAGAGGTAACAGGAGATGCAGGGAGAGGCAGAGGGTTACAGGGAGAAGCAGAGGGATACAGGGAGAATAAGTGGGTGGCAGAGAGAGGCACAGAGTGACAGTGAGAGATAACAGGAGATGCAGTGGGTGACAGGGAGTGGCAGAGGGTTACAGGGAGAAGCAGTGGGTGGCAGAGAGAGGCACAGAGTGATAGTGAGGGGTGACAGGGATAGGCAGAGGGTTGCAGGGAGAAGCAGTGTGTGGCAGAGAGAGGCACAGAGTGACAGTGAGAGGTAACAGGAGATGCAGTGGGTGACAGGGAGAGGCAGAGGGATACAGGGAGAAGCAGTGGGTGGCAGAGAGAGGCACAGAGTGACAGTGAGAGGTAACAGGAGATGCAGTGGCTGACAGGGAGAGACAGAGAGTTACAGGGAGAAGCAGTGGGTGGCAGAGAGAGGCACAGAGTGATAGTGAGAGGTAACATGAGATGCAGGGAGAGGCAGAGGGTTACAGGGAGAAGCAATGGGTGGCAGAGAGAGGCACAGAGTGACAGTGAGAGGTAACAGGAGATGCAGTGGGTGACAGGGAGAGGCAGAGGGTTACAGGGAGAAGCAGTGGGTGGCAGAGAGAGGCACAGAGTGACATGTGAGGTAACAGGAGATACAGTGGGTGACAGGGAAAGACAGAGGGTTACAGGGAGAAGCAGTGGGTGGCAGAGAGAGGCACAGAGTGATGGTGAGAGGTAACAGGAGATGCAGTGGGTGACAGGGAGAGGCAGAGGGTTACAGGGAGAAGCAGTGGGTGGCAGAGAGAGGCACAGAGTGATAGTGAGAGGTAACAGGAGATGTAGTGGGTGACAGGGAGAGGCAGAGGGTTACAGGGAGAAGCAGTGGGTGGCAGAGAGAGGCACAGAGTGATAGTGAGAGGTAACAGGAGATGCAGTGGGTGACAGGGAGAGGCAGAGGGTTACAGGGAGAAGCAGTGGGTGGCAGAGAGAGGCACAGAGTGATAGTGAGAGGTAACAGGAGATGTAGTGGGTGACAGGGAGAGGCAGAGGGTTACAGGGAGAAGCAATGGGTGGCAGAAAGAGGCACAGAGTGATAGTGAGAGGTAACAGGAGATGCAGTGGGTGACAGGGAGAGGCAGAGGGTTACAGGGAGAAGCAGTGGGTGGCAGAGAGAGGCACAGAGTGACAGTGAGAGGTAACAGGAGATGCAGTGGGTGACAGGGAGAGGCAGAGGGTTACAGGGAGAAGCAGTGGGTGGCAGAGAGAGGCACAAGGTGATAGTGAGAGGTAACAGGAGATGCAGTGGGTAACATGAGTATAATTAATCAGTACTGCACACATTCATCTGCTGTGTGGAGGCCAGTGAGTATGTACCTTGTGGGGATGGGTGTTGAAAGAAGTGTGCTACTGCATAGATTCTAGTTTTCCCATACTCCAAGAAAATCCTAATTCCTATCCCAAGATGGCCACCAAGATCACTTCTAAGAATGTGCAGGGGCATCTTATCTCTATACTGTATAAGACTGTGTAGTGAGATGGTGGGAGACAGCAATCTCCTACTGAGGTCTTATGATAGACCTGGTTACCGCCTGCCACAGAGGTGTTCCAGCATTAATACACAGCTACCTGCTTGCAGTATACTGTCTGGTGAGATGAATGAAACCCTGATCCTGACCAGCTCTGCTCCATCACCAGTGTGCATGTAACAGTGCGTACAGCTGTGATCTATCAATAAGCCTACAAGACTGGGTAAGTAACTTTGTGGCTTATAGTATAAGTCATTCGCTGGTGTGTGCCTGTATAACCCTGCAATATCACACCTGCACACACATCATTCCCAACAATATACTGCAGAGCCAGGATCAGTACAGTCACCGCATATTACACAGTGTATATACTGCAGAGCCAGGATCAGTACAGTCACCGCATATTACACAGTGTATATACTGCAGAGCCAGGATCAGCACAGTCACCTCACATTACACAGTGTATATACTGCATAGCCAGGATCAGCACAGTCACCTCACATTACACAGTGTATATACTGCAGAGCCAGGATCAGCACAGTCACCTCATATTACACAGTGTATATACTTCAGAACCAGGATCAGCACAGTCACCTCACATTACACAGTGTATGTACTGCAGAGCCAGGATCAGCACAGTCACCTCACATTACACAGTGTATATACTGCAGAGCCAGGATCAGCACAGTCACCTCAAATTACACAGTGTATATACTGCAGAGCCAGGATCAGCACAGTCACCTCACATTACACAGTGTATATACTGCAGAGCCAGGATCAGCATAGTCACCTCACATTACACAGTGTATATACTGCAGAGCCAGGATCAGCACAGTCACCCCACATTACACAGTGTATATACTGCAGAGCCAGGATCAACACAGTCACCTCACATTACACAGTGTATATACTGCAGAGCCAGGATCAGCACAGTCACCTCACATTACACAGTGTATATACTGCAGAGCCAGGATCAGCACAGTCACCTCACATTACACAGTGTATATACTGCAGAGCCAGGATCAGCACAGTCACTTCACATTACACAGTGTATGTACTGCAGAGCCAGGATCAGCACAGTCACCTCACATTACACTGTGTATATACTGCAGAGCCAGGATCAGCACAGTCACCTCACATTACACAGTGTGTATACTGCAGAGCCAGGATCAGCACAGTCACCTCACATTACACAGTGTATATACTGCAGAGCCAGGATCAGCACAGTCACCTCACATTACACAGCGTATATACTGCAGAGCCAGGATCAGCACAGTCACCTCACATTACACAGTGTATATACTGCAGAGCCAGGATCAGCACAGTCACCTCACATTACACAGTGTATATACTGCAGAGCCAGGATCAGCACAGTCACCTCACATTACACAGTGTATATACTGCAGAGCCAGGATCAGCACAGTCACCTCACATTACACAGTGTATATACTGCAGAGCCAGGATCAGCACAGTCACCTCACATTACACAGTGTGTATACTGCAGAGCCAGGATCAGCACAGTCACTCCACATTACACAGTGTATATACTGCAGAGCCAGGGATACTGCAGAGCCAGGATCAGCACAGTCACCTCACATTACACAGTGTATATACTGCAGAGCCAGGATCAGCACAGTCACCTCACATTACACAGTATAAATACTGCATAGCCAGGATCAGCACAGTCACCTCACATTACACAGTGTGTATACTGCAGAGACAGGATCAGCACAGTCATCCCACATTACACAGTGTATATACTGCAGAGCCAGGATCAGCACAGTCACCTCACATTACACAGTGTATATACTGCAGAGCCAGGATCAGCACAGTCACCTCACATTACACAGTGTATATACTGCAGAGCCAGGATCAGCACAGTCACCTCACATTACACAGTGTATATACTGCAGAGCCAGGATCAGCACAGTCACCTCACATTACACAGTGTATCTACTGCAGAGCCAGGATCAGCACAGTCACCTCACATTACACAGTGTGTATACTGCAGAGCCAGGATCAGCACAGTCACTCCACATTACACAGTGTATATACTGCAGAGCCAGGGATACTGCAGAGCCAGGATCAGCACAGTCACCTCACATTACACAGTGTATATACTGCAGAGCCATGATCAGCACAGTCACCTCACATTACACAGTATAAATACTGCATAGCCAGGATCAGCACAGTCACCTCACATTACACAGTGTGTATACTGCAGAGACAGGATCAGCACAGTCATCCCACATTACACAGTGTATATACTGCAGAGCCAGGATCAGCACAGTCACCTCACATTACACAGTGTATATACTGCAGAGCCAGGATCAGCACAGTCACCTCACATTACACAGTGTATATACTGCAGAGCCAAGATCAGCACAGTCACCTCACATTACACAGTGTATATACTGCAGAGCCAGGATCAGCACAGTCACCTCACATTACACAGTATAAATACTGCAGAGCCAGGATCAGCACAGTCACCTCACATTACACAGTGTATATACTGCAGAGCCATGATCAGCACAGTCACCTCACATTACACAGTATAAATACTGCATAGCCAGGATCAGCACAGTCACCTCACATTACACAGTGTGTATACTGCAGAGACAGGATCAGCACAGTCATCCCACATTACACAGTGTATATACTGCAGAGCCAGGATCAGCACAGTCACCTCACATTACACAGTGTATATACTGCAGAGCCAGGATCAGCACAGTCACCTCACATTACACAGTGTATATACTGCAGAGCCAGGATCAGCACAGTCACCTCACATTTCACAGTGTATATACTGCAGAGCCAGGATCAGCACAGTCACCTCACATTACACAGTGTATATACTGCAGAGACAGGATCAGCACAGTCACCTCACATTACACAGTGTATATACTGCAGAGCCAGGATCAGCACAGTCACCCCACATTACACAGTGTATATACTGCAGAGCCAGGATCAGCACAGTCACCCCACATTACACAGTGTATATACTGCAGAGCCAGGATCAGCACAGTCACCTAACATTACACAGTGTTTATCCTGCAGAGTCAGGATCAGCACAGTCACCTCACATTACACAGTGTATATACTGCAGAGCCAGGATCAGCACAGTCACCACACATTACACAGTGTATATACTGCAGAGCCAGGATCAGCACAGTCACCTCACATTACACAGTGTATATACTGCAGAGCCAGGATCAGTACAGTCACCCCACATTACACAGTGTATATACTGCAGAACCAGGATCAGCACAGTCACCTCACATTACACAGTGTATATACTGCAGAGCCAGGATCAGCACAGTCACCTCACATTACACAGTGTATATACTGCAGAGCCAGGATCAGCACAGTCACCTCACATTACACAGTGTATATACTGCAGAGCCAGGATCAGTACAGTCACCCCACATTACACAGTGTATATACTGCAGAGCCAGGATCAGCACAGTCACCTCACATTACACAGTGTATATACTGCAGAGCCAGGATCAGCACAGTCACCTCACATTACACAGTGTATATACTGCAGAGCCAGTCACCTCACATTATACAGTGTATATACTGCAGAGCCAGCATCAGCACAGTCACCCCACATTACACAGTGTATATACTGCAGAGCCAGGATCAGCACAGTCACCTCACATTAAACAGTGTATTTACTGCAGAGCCAGGATCAGCACAGTCACCTCACATTACACAGTGTATATACTGCAGAGCCAGGATCAGCACAGTCACCTCACATTACACAGTGTATGTACTGCAGAGCCAGGATCAGCACAGTCACCTCACATTACACAGTGTATATACTGCAGAGACAGGATCAGCACAGTCACCACACATTACACAGTGTATATACTGCAGAGCCAGGATCAGCACAGTCACCTCACATTACACAGTGTATATACTGCAGAGCCAGCATCAGCACAGTCACCCCACATTACACAGTGTATATACTGCAGAGCCAGGATCAGCACAGTCACCTCACATTACACAGTGTATATACTGCAGAGACAGGATCAGCACAGTCACCTCACATTACACAGTGTATATACTGCAGAGCCAGGATCAGCACAGTCACCTCACATTACACAGTGTATATACTGCAGAGCCAGCATCAGCACAGTCACCCCACATTACACAGTGTATATACTGCAGAGCCAGGATCAGCACAGTCACCTCACATTAAACAGTGTATATACTGCAGAGCCAGGATCAGCACAGTCACCTCACATTACACAGTATAAATACTGCATAGCCAGGATCAGCACAGTCAGCCCACATTAATCAGTGTATATACTGCAGAGCCAGGATCAGCACAGTCACCCCACATTAATCAGTGTATATACTGCAGAGCCAGGATCAGCACAGTCAGCCCACATTAATCAGTGTATATACTGCAGAGCCAGGATCAGCACAGTCAGCCCACATTAATCAGTGTATATACTGCAGAGCCAGGATCAGCACAGTCACCCCACATTAATCAGTGTATATACTGCAGAGCCAGGATCAGCACAGTCAGCCCACATTAATCAGTGTATATAGGTGCTGTTTTTCGCAACGGAGCGATTAGGTGGAAAATGCGTTCAGTAATTTAACTCAAAACTTGGTAGATTTGCACAAGCTTGAGTGACGTTATTTAATCGCTCGAGTGATCGTAGTGTAATTGACAGGAAGTGGGTGTTTCTGGGCGGAAACTGCCCGTTTTCAGCGAGTCTGTTAAAAAATTCAGGCGTGCCAGGTAAAAACGCAGGAGTGGCTGGCCGAACACAGGGCGTGTTTGTGACGTCAAACCAGGAACTAAACGGTAAGAGGTGATGGCAATCTGTGAGTAGGTCTGGAGCTACTCAGAAACTGCATGAAAATTTTTAGTAACAATTCTGCTAATCTTTCGGTCGCATTTCTGCTAAGCTAAGATACACTCCCTGAGGGCGGCGGCCTAGCGTGTGCAATGCTGCTAAAAGCAGCTAGCGAGCGAACAACTCGGAATGAGGGCCATAATGCAGAGCCAGTCACCTCACATTATACAGTGTATATACTGCAGAGCCAGGATCAGCACAGTCACCTCACATTACACAGTGTATAAACTGCAGAGACAGGATCAGCACAGTCACCTCACATTACACAGTGTATATACTGCAGAGCCAGGATCAGCACAGTCACCTCACATTACACAGTGTATATACTGCAGAGCCAGGATCAGCAGTCAGCTCACATTACACAGTATATATACTGCAGAGACAGGATCAGCACAGTCACCTCACATTATACAGTGTATATACTGCAGAGCCAGGATCAGCACAGTCACCTCACATTACACAGTGTATATACTGCAGAGCCAGGATCAGCACAGTCACCTCACATTACACAGTGTATATACTGCAGAGCCAGGATCAGCACAGTCACCTCACATTACACAGTGTATATACTGCAGAGCCAGGATCAGCACAGTCACCTCACATTACACAGTGTATATCCTGCAGAGCCAGGATCAGCACAGTCACCTCACATTACACAGTGTATATACTGCATAGCCAGTCACCTCACATTATACAGTGTATATACTGCAGAGCCAGTCACCTCACATTATACAGTGTATATACTGCAGAGCCAGTCACCTCACATTATACAGTGTATATACTGCAGAGCCAGTCACCTCACATTATACAGTTTTTGCGTTCTCTGTGCAGAAATGTCCGCTAATGTAGAGTATGGGTTTCTCCTTCTCATCTATCTCTTGTGAAAGCACTGCCCCATACCCAGTCCCATAGGCATCCATCTGCAATATAAATTGCTTCTTGAAATCAAGAGCCTGTAAAACCGGCTCTGCACATAAGGCATGCCTTAAATCCTGCCAAGCGGTCTCTGCTGGTCTTGACCATATTGTTTTGTCTGGGAACTATTTCTTCAGACACTCATTTAACGGTGCTACCCTTGTGGCGAAATTATGAATAATCCTGCAATAATAACCTACTAGGCCCAGAAAGGTCCAGAGTTGTTACTTACATTTTGGTTTAGGCCATGTGAACTCTGCTTAAACTTTTTTAGATTGAGGTTTGTCTTGCGCTCTACCTACAGTAACCGAAATACCTCACTTTTCTGGGTTAACTGTGAAAACCTGTGCCCGTAGAGACTGTAACACTGCCTCCACCTTCAGAAGGTGTGACTCCTAGCCAGAGCTAAAAATGACAATATCATCTAAATACTGCGGAATTTTCTCTATGGTGCCGGACCAACTTGTTCATAGCTCTTTGGAAATATGCAGGTGCTCCATGAAAACCAAAGACCATAATTTGTACTGAAAGAGACCCTCTGGGGTGGAAGAGGATGTCTGGCCTTAGCAGCTTCAGTCAAAGGAATTTACCTGTACCCTTTTGTTAAGTCAACAGTAGTGAGATAATTACTTTTTGACAAAAGGGGTACCCTGGTCCATCAGGACATCTTCTGGTATTCTTTATTGGATCCATAGAATTAGTAATGCCTGAGGAATACTACTAGACTTTGTATTATGTAGTGGTATGGCCTCAATCACAAATAATATATACTGATGCCAACTAGCAGATTTCTCCACTGGCCCTATCAAATCCATGCAAATTTGCTCAAAAGGCACAGAGATGATACGCAGGGGAACCAAAGGCACCCTAAATTCTGGACGGGGTGCTGCCTTCTGACACACTGGCATTTTTTACACAATGTCTTTACTGCTGCATGAATGCCAGGCCAAACGACCTGTATACCCTGGAGAGTTTTCTTCTCCCCTAAATGTTCACCCCACAGATGAGTGTGAGCTGCCCACATCATCATCTGCATTGTTTCCGGGGAACCAACAACCGACCTACCCATTTACCCTGCAAAAAGGCAACACGGTACCTCTTATGGTGGTAAAGTAGTAATTACCTTACCATTCGCCTCTACAATACTTTTAAAAGCATTTATCAAATTTCCATCATTTGTTGGTCCCACCTAAAGTCCTGCAATGATGCTCTTTCACCAATGGGAGACCAATGTGCCACAGTCCCATTGTCCCCCTGCTGCTCACAGGCAAAGGAGGATATAACAGTCACATAACTTTGGCATCCTGTAGATCTTGGTTCCTGGGATCCTTTCCGCAGTAGTGGAAATTCATGGCCCTAAAATCAGTGGATAAGGAGGTCTGGGGGTTACAGTGGGTACCACTTTCACTAGTCGCCCTTTTATCACCGCTTGCAGGTGCACTCCTGGGCATTCTTCTATAGCCTCATGTATGCATAGCACCTATACAGGGGAAAACACCTAGTCAGCCCTAGGAGGAAACAATTTAGCAGAGATGATGGCCAACACACTGCCAGTATCAACTAAGGCCCAGAACTCTCGGCATTCAATTTGAACCATCAGACAAAACAGGGTGGTTTCTGCTGGAGAAATGTTGTCAGCAGCCATGCTGACCGCAGGTAGATTGGTTTTCCCTGCACTGCAATTCATCGGCTCAACCTGCTTTGAACAGTCTCTGCATATATGACCAGACTCACTGCACTCAAAACACACAGCTCGAGGTAGGCTATTGGGTTTGATCTCGGGGACCTGTGTTCTGGGATTAGGTACTGGATGCAACCCTTGCTTGGCTTTTTCCAATTTCCCACGGGTCAGGTACCACCTGCAACTCCTCAAATGTTTGGGAATCAGCCTGTAGGGCCCATTGTTGTACAACCCAGTCTAATACTAATACCTGTATAGCATGGTTTAAACCAGCCACATCCATCAAACCCTTTGCAGAATATTCATCCAGCTTCAACCAGGCTTTGCTCAGTCTGGATAGCTTTGCTAATTGAACCCTAGGAGGCTCACAGACAGGTCACACATGAAATTCCTGGACTTTACTGGGGTACATCACCCCAACCCTGCTGAATATATCCTCTTTCAAATGAAGATAGGAGCCGGTCTCAGACACCGGTTAATCAACATATGCTCTCTGCGGCTCCCCTGTGAGACAGGGAGCTGATCTAACAGCCCCAATCCACCTCTGCCCAGTTTAAGAGAACAGCAGTGCGTTCAAAGGTGCATAAAAATGCTTGAATATCATCTGATGGGGTAAGATTTTGTACCAGTTCTTGCTCCTGCCCACCTTTTCTCATTTCCTTTCATTCATCATGCAGTAACTGAATCTGAATTTACTGCCCTGCAACCAATTATGCAAACACTTTTATCACCTCCTCCATATTACACTTGCTTTTCCACTTTTGAAATAACTTCGCAGACTTAATAAACTCTCTTTGGTGTGCAGGTTTAAAAAAAAAGTTTTGTATACCACTTTTGTGTGCACTTTTCTGTCTCACTGGCAACACGATCTGCAAATCATTACACTTAACATTCCTGGCTTCCAAGCCACATATCATAGTATAGTAGCATAGTAGCGTCCAGTAACGTGGTCCCTGCTCGGGCACCAAATGTGACAAGGATCACATACACTGGGTAAAAACTCAAACAGCAGGTTTATTCTTTCTCCAGACGTTAGGTCGCTCGCATGGTGTAGCAGCAACTCCCAGCAGGTTAGAGGTCACAGCGTAACATTCCATGTTCTGACAATCAAAGATGGTACAGAGTCCATTGGCTCATAGTGTAACCCCAAATCACAGCCTATCACCTGGCCAGCTTGTCCAGCATCAGGAGCCTTAACCCTGGGTACAGACAGCATTTTTAAGGCTAGCTAACATGTGCTACTAATCAGCTCATTGCAGTTTTATCACTGGCCTTACACATTTCAACATGTAAACTCCTGCTGTTCCTGCCACAGAGTTCTTAAGTAGGGAAGAGTAGTGAAGAGTTGTCCGCTTCCTCTGTATTGGCTTACAGCCACACACATGCCATGCACTCCGGCACAACCAGTTCCCATAGTCGCTGGCACTGCAAACGTAACCGCAAAGGCCCCTTATAGGCATTAGTGCAATTCACTCTAGGTGGTATATTTACTAAGCTCCCGATTTTGACCGATTTGGTGTTTTTTCTTCAAAGTGTCATCTCGGGAATTTACTCAACAAAAATCTCGGCAGTGATGAGGGCATTCGTATTTTTTTTGAAGTCAAAGAAAAAAAATACGACTGAATACACCATCGGTCAAATACGACTGTTATTTGATACAACTCGGTAATTTACTAAAAATTCTATTTCACAAACACTGCCGGCAATAGCCAAACACTGCCGTGAAAAAATACAAATCGTAAAAAAAAGCAGTTTTAAAATAGACCTGCTTTTTTTACCGTGTTCTGATAGGCATGCACGGATCCGTGCATGTTTATCAGTGGGAAGGGGTGGGAAAGTGTTATTTTTTTTTTTTTAAACTGCGTGGGGTCCCCCCTCCTAAGCAAAACCAGCCTCGTGCTCTTTAAGTCGGTCCTGGTTGAAAAAATATGGGAAAAAAATGACTGGGGTTCCCCCACATTTGAACAACCAGCACCGGGCTCTGCGCCTGGTTCTGGTGCAAAAAATAAGGGGTCCCCCGTATTTTTAACATCAGCACCGGGCTCCACTAGTCAGAGAGATAATGCTACAGCCGGGGGACACTTTTATATAGGTCCCTGCGGCCCTGGAATTAAATCACTAACTAGTCACCCCTGGCCGGGGTACCCTGGAGTAGTGGGGATCCCTTAAATCAAGAGGTCCCCCCCCTCCAGCCACCCAAGGGCCAGGGGTGAAGCCCGAGGCTAGTAAATATACCCACAGGTGTTTGGAAGGGGTTTAGTATGAAATATCTACAATCAAAATCCAGACGGTCAAAATACCAACAACCACTGACCGATGGTCAAAATACCGACATTTAAAATGACACATTTTTAGTAGTGATGTGCACCGGACCTTTTTCGGGTTTTGTGTTTTGGTTTTGGATTCGGATCCGCGGCCGTGTTTTGGATTCGGATGCATTTTTACAAAAAACCCTCAAAAACAGCTTAAATCATAGAATTTGGGGGTTATTTTGATCCCATAGTATTATCAACCTCAATAACCATACTTTACACACATTTTCAGTCTATTCTGAACACCTCACACCTCAAAATATAATTTTTAGTCCTAAAATTTGCACCAAGGTCGCTGGATGACTAAGCTAAGTGACCCAAGTGGCCGACACAAACACCTGGCCCATCTAGGAGTGGCACTGCAGTGTCAGGCAGGATGGCACTTCAAAAAAATTGTCCCCAAACAGCACATGATGCAAAGAAAAAAAGAGGCGCACTAAGGTCGCTGTGTGACTAAGCTAAGCGACACAAGTGGCCGACACAAACACCTGGCCCATCTAGGAGTGGCACTGCAGTGTCAGACAGGATGGCAGATTTAAAAAATAGTCCCCAAACAGCACATGATGCAAAGAAAAAAAGAGGTGCATTGAGGTAGCTGTGTGACTAAGGTAAGCGACCCAAGTGGCCGACACAAACACCTGGCCCATCTAGGAGTGGCACTGCAGTGTCAGACAGGATGGCACTTCAAAAAAATAGTCCCCAAACAGCACATGATGCAAAGGTAAATTAAAGAAAAAAGAGGTGCAAGATGAAATTGTCCTGGGCCCTCCCACCCAACCTTATGTTGTATAAACAGGACATGCACACTTTAACAAACCCATCATTTCAGCGACAGGGTCTGCCACATGACTGTGACTGAAATGACTGGTTGGTTTGGTCCCCTACCAAAAAAGAAGCAATCAATCTCTCCTTGCACAAACTGGATCTACAGAGGCAAGATGTCCACCTCCTCCTCATCCTCCGATTCCTCACCCCTTTTACTGTGTACATGCCCCTCCTCATAGATTATTAATTTGTCCCCACTGGAATCCACCATCTCAGGTCCCTGTGTACTTTCTGGAGGCAATTGCTGGTGAATGTCTCCACGGAGGAATTGATTATAATTCATTTTGATGAACATCATCTTCTCCACATTTTCTAGAAGTAACCTCGTACGCCGATTGCTGACAAGGTGAGCGGCTGCACTAAACATCTCTGGAGGGGGGGCAACTTCGATAAAATAAAGCCAGTTTGTGCAAGGTCTTCCAAATTGCCTCTTTTTCCTGCCAGTATATGTACTGACTGTCTTACGTGCCTACTTGAATGCGGTCACTCATATAATCCTCCACCATTCTTTCAATGGTGACAGAATCATATGCAGTGACAGTAGACGACATGTCAGTAAACGTTGGCAGGTCCTTCAGTCCAGGCCAGATGTCAGCACTCACTGCAGCTTGCCCTGCATCACCACCAGCGGGTGGGCTCGGAATTCTTAGCCTTTTCCTCGCAGCCCCAGTTGCGGGAGAATGTGAAGGGGGAGCTGTTGACGGGTCACGTTCCGCTTGACTTGAAAATTTTCTCACCAGCAGGTCTTTGAACCTCTGCAGATTTGTGTTTGCTGGAAAGAGAGATACAACGTTGGTTTTAAATCTAGGATCGAGCTTGGTGGCCAAAATGTAGTGCTCTGATTTCAACAGATTGACCACCCGTGAATCCTGGTTAAGCAAATTAAGGGCTCCATCCACAAGTCCCACATGCCTAGCGGAATCGCTCTGTTTTAGCTCCTTCTTTTATCTCTCCAGCTTCTTCTGCAAAAGCCTGATGAGGGGAATGACCTGACTCAGGCTGGCAGTGTCTGAACTGACTTCACGTGTGGCAAGTTCAAAGGGTTGCAGAACCTTGCACAACGTTGAAATCATTCTCCACTGCGCTTGAGTCAGGTGCATTCCCCCTCCTCTGCCTATATCGTAGGTAGCTGTATAGGCTTGAATGGCCTTTTGCTGCTCCTCCATCCTCTGAAGCATATAGAGGGTTGACTTCCACCTCGTTACCACCTCTTGCTTCAGATGATGGCAGGGCAGGTTCAGGAGTGTTTACTGTTGCTCCAGTCATCGGCTCGCGGTGGCTGAATGCCGAAAGTGGCCCGCAATACTTCGGGCCACCGACAGCATCTCTTGCACGCCCCTGTCATTTTTTAAAAATTCTGCACAACCAAACTCAATGTATGTGCAAAACATGGGACGTGATGAAATTTGCCCACATGTAATGCACGCACAATATTGGTGGCGTTGTCTGATGTCACAAATCCCCAGGAATGTCCAATTGGGGTAAGCCATTATGCGATGATGTTCCTCCGTTTCCGTAAGAGGTTGTCAGCTGTGTGCCTCTTCTGGAAAGCGGTGATACAAAGCGTAGGCTGCCTAGGAACGAGTTGGCGTTTGCGAGATGCTTCTACTGGTGCCGCCACTGCTGTTCTTGTTGCGGGAGGCAATACATCTACCCAGTGGGCTGTCACAGTCATATAGTCCTGAGTCTGCCCTGCTCCACTTGTCCACATGTCCGTGGTTAAGTGGACATTGGGTACAACTGCATTTTTTAGAACACTGGTGACTCTTTTTCTGACGTCTGTGTACATTATCGGTATCGCCTGCCTAGAGAAATGGAACCTAGATGGTATTTGGTACGGGGACACAGTACCTCAAGCAATTCTCTAGTTTCCTGTGAATTAACGGTGGATACTGGAAACACGTTTAACACCGCCCAGGCTGCCAAGGCCTGAGTTATCCACTTTGCAGCAGGATGACTGCTGTGATATTTCATCTTCCTCGCAAAGGACTGTTGGACAGTCAGTTGCTTGCTGGAAGTAGTACAAGTGTTCTTCCGACTTCCCCTCTGGGATGACGATCGACACCCAGCAGCAACAACGGCAGCGCCAGCAGCAGTAGGCTTTACACTCAAGGATACATCGGAGGAATCCCAGGCAGGAGAGGACTCGTCAGACTTGACAGTGACATGGCCTGCAGGACTATTGAGGGAGTTGGTGGTGTGGTTTGCAGGAGCTTGGTTACAAGAGGAAGGGATTTAGTGGTCAGTGGACTGCTTCCGCTGTCACCCAAAGTTTTTGAACTTGTCAATGACTTCTGATGAATGCGCTCCAGGTGACGTATAAGGGAGGATGTACCGAGGTGGTTAACGTCCTTACCCCTACTTATTACATCCTCCATCCTCTGAAGCATATAGAGGGTTGACTTCCACCTCGTTACCACCTCTTGCTTCAGATGATGGCAGGGCAGGTTCAGGAGTGTTTACTGTTGCTCCAGTCATCGGCTCGCGGTGGCTGAATGCCGAAAGTGGCCCGCAATACTTCGGGCCACCGACAGCATCTCTTGCACGCCCCTGTCATTTTTTAAAATTTCTGCACAACCAAACTCAATGTATGTGCAAAACATGGGACGTGATGAAATTTGCCCACATGTAATGCACGCACAATATTGGTGGCGTTGTCTGATGTCACAAATCCCCAGGAATGTCCAATTGGGGTAAGCCATTATGCGATGATGTTCCTCCGTTTCCGTAAGAGGTTGTCAGCTGTGTGCCTCTTCTGGAAAGCGGTGATACAAAGCGTAGGCTGCCTAGGAACGAGTTGGCATTTGCGAGATGCTTCTACTGGTGCCGCCACTGCTGTTCTTGTTGCGGGAGGCAATACATCTACCCAGTGGGCTGTCACAGTCATATAGTCCTGAGTCTGCCCTGCTCCACTTGTCCACATGTCCGTGGTTAAGTGGACATTGGGTACAACTGCATTTTTTAGAACACTGGTGACTCTTTTTCTGACGTCTGTGTACATTATCGGTATCGCCTGCCTAGAGAAATGGAACCTAGATGGTATTTGGTACGGGGACACAGTACCTCAAGCAATTCTCTAGTTTCCTGTGAATTAACGGTGGATACTGGAAACACGTTTAACACCGCCCAGGCTGCCAAGGCCTGAGTTATCCACTTTGCAGCAGGATGACTGCTGTGATATTTCATCTTCCTCGCAAAGGACTGTTGGACAGTCAGTTGCTTGCTGGAAGTAGTACAAGTGTTCTTCCGACTTCCCCTCTGGGATGACGATCGACACCCAGCAGCAACAACGGCAGCGCCAGCAGCAGTAGGCTTTACACTCAAGGATACATCGGAGGAATCCCAGGCAGGAGAGGACTCGTCAGACTTGACAGTGACATGGCCTGCAGGACTATTGAGGGAGTTGGTGGTGTGGTTTGCAGGAGCTTGGTTACAAGAGGAAGGGATTTAGTGGTCAGTGGACTGCTTCCGCTGTCACCCAAAGTTTTTGAACTTGTCAATGACTTCTGATGAATGCGCTCCAGGTGACGTATAAGGGAGGATGTACCGAGGTGGTTAACGTCCTTACCCCTACTTATTACAGCTTGACAAAGGCGACACACGGCTTGACACCTGTTGTCCGCATTTCTGTTAAAATAATTCCACACCGAAGAGGTGATTTTTTTTTGTAATTTGACCAGGCATGTCAATGGCCATATTCGTCCCAGGGACAACATGTGTCTCCCCGGGTGTCTGACTTAAACAAACCACCTCACCATCAGAATCCTCCTTGTCAATTTCCTCCTCAGCGTCAGCAACACCCATATCCTCATCCTGGTGTACTTCAACACTGACATCTTCAATTTCACTATCAGGAACTGGACTGCTGGTGCTCCTTCCAGCACTTGCAGGGGGCGTGCAAATGGTGGAAGGCGCCACCTCTTCCCGTCCAGTGTTGGGAAGGTCAGGCATCGCAACCGACACAATTGGACTCTCCTTGGGGATTTGTGATTTAGAAGAATGCACAGTTCTTTGCTGTGCTTTTGCCAGCTTAAGTCTTTTCATTTTTCTAGCGAGAGGTTGAGTGCTTCCATCCTCATGTGAATTTGAACCACTAGCCATGAACAAAGGCCAGGCCCTCAGCCGTTCCTTGCCACTCCGTGTCGTAAATGGCATATTGGCAAGTTTACGCTTCTCATCAGACGCTTTTAATTTTGATTTTTGGGTCATTTTACTGAACTTTTGTTTTTTTTGGATTTTACATGCTCTCTACTATGACATCGGGCATCGGCCTTGGTAGACGACGTTGATGGCATTTCATCGTCTCGGCCATGACTAGTGGCAGCAGCTTCAGCATGAGGTGGAAGTGGATCTTGATCTTTCCCTATTTTACCCTCCACATTTTTGTTCTCCATTTTTTAATGTGTGGAATTATATGCCAGTAATATATCAATAGCAATGGCCTACTGTACCGTACTGCTATATACTATATACTGGTGGTCAGCAAAATTATGCACTGTCCTCTTACTATATATACTGCACACAACAACTAAAATGCACCACAGGTATGGATGGATAGTATACTTGACGACACAGAGGTAGGTAGAGCAGTGGCCTACTGTACCGTACTGCTATATATTATATACTGGTGGTCAGCAAAATTCTGCACTGTTCTCCTACTATATATACTACACAAAACTTAAATGCACCACAGGTATCAATGGATAGTATACTTGACGACACAGAGGTAGGTAGAGCAGTGGACTACTGTACCGTACTGCTATATAGTATATACTGGTGGTCAGCAAAATTCTGCACTGTCCTCCTACTACATATACTGTGCAAAACTTAAATGCACCACAGGTATGGATGGATAGTATACTTGACGACACAGAGGTAGGCAGAGCAGTGGACTACTGTACCGTACTGCTATATATTATATACTGGTGGTCAGCAAAATGATGCACTGTCCTCCAACTATATATACTGCACACAACAACTAAAATGCACAACAGGCATGGATGGATAGTATACTTGACGACACAGAGGTAGGTAAAGCAGTGGCCTACTGTACCGTACTGCTATATATTATATACTGGTGGTCAGCAAAATTATGCTATATATACTGCGCAAAACTTATATGCACAACCGGTATGGATGGATAGTATACTTGACGACACAAGGTAGAGCAGTGGTAGGTAGAGCAGTGGACTACTGTACCGTACTGATATAATACTGGTGGTCACTGGTCAGCAAAATTCTGCACTGTCCTCCTACTATATACTACAATGCAGCACAGATATGGAGCGTTTTTCAGGCAGAGAATGTAGATAGTTTCAGCACACTGAGCACAGATATTTGCAGCACACTGAGCACAGATATTTGCAGCACACTGAGCACAGATATTTGCAGCACACTGAGCACAGATATTTGCAGCACACTGAGCACAGATATTTGCAGCACACTGAACACAACTGAGAGAACGCAGTCACGTCCTCTCGCTATCATCTCCAATGCACGAGTGAAAAATGGCGGCGACGCGCGGCTGCTTATATAGAATCCGAATCTCATGAGAATCCGACAGCGGGATGATGACGTTCGGGCGCGCTCGGGTTAACCAAGCAATGCGGGAGGATCCGAGTCTGCCTCGGAACCGTGTAAAATGGGTGAAGTTCAGGGGGGTTCGGATTCCGAAGAACCGAACCCGCTCATCACTAATCTTTAGCAGATATAGAAATCTGAAGATACACCCTTTAATATCTAGATTAAGTATAGGTTGAACTCGATGGACAAATTGTCTTTTTTCAACCTCAACAGCTATGTGACTAGGGTAATTCAGACCCAGGCCCGCCATCAAGGGGGGTCTGTGGGGTCTGCTGTCCCGGGCCCAGACAGCGAGGAGGGCCTGGGTGGTAGTTGTGATAATTATCACCAGCGCCGCCAGCTAGATAATAGCGGAAGCACTGGCAGCAGCAGTAAGTCACAGACGAGAGACAGCTCCGGCTGTGCCCTGCAGCATATCAAATCCGGCGCGGGCGTGAACCGATTGGAAGTCGCGGACCGGCAGCCAATCAGGAGCGGCCGATGCGGCCACTCTTGACTGGCTGCCGGTCCGCGAATTCCAACTGGTTCACAGCTGGCGCTGAATTTGAAATGCCCCCGCTGTCACTACTTCGTCTGCGCCTGGTTCTGAAGGTACACGCACCGGGGAGAAACCAGTCACCTGCACAGTAAGCTCATTCCTCTACACCTTTTCTGTAGTATGGACAGAGGGAGAAAATAATGTGTGTGTGTGTGTGTGTGTGTGTGTAGATTGTGTATGTGTATGTAGATGGTATGTGTGTATATGTAGATGGTATATATGTGTAGGTGTGTGTGTGTGTGTGTGTGTGTGTGTGTGTAGATGGTGTATGTGTGTTATGCACACCAGTGCCTGCAGGAATGTACTGGTGTCTGAACTGTTATGCACACCAGTGCCTGCAGGAATGTACTGGTGTCTGAACGGATAGGGATGCAAAACAAATGAACTCACAGACAGACTGGGGAATATGACATTACGTACACAGAAGGTGATAGGGTAACAAAATAAACACAAAGTGAACAGAGAAACCCAGAGACTAAAAAACTGGGTGTCTCCCTATTATTAGGAATGCTCAGATGGAAAAAGCAAGATGTTGTGTTTTAATATGTAGAGAACCCGAAATGCTGTTGCTAAGGGCAACAGCAAAACCCTAAAGGGTTACCAACGGGTGTGGCAGTAAACTCCTTGGTCAGAGATGGAATGATAGACACAAGGAGAGTCTCCACAATCCTAATCCTCACTTGCAGTGCACAGGTTCAGCTTACTGCCACTAAACTGACACCAGAACACCTTGCACAGTGAGACAGGATTTAGGCAGGCAAGTCTGAGAATACAGCCACAAACTTGCTAAGTTCACAGAGTATCAAAAGAACCCCAGCAAGTTAAACGACTGACTCCAGTCTTACTGCTAGGTCTGGATTGGCAGAGTGTAGTACCAAATCCCCAGGCCTATTTGCAGTAAGCAACAACAAATACAAAGCTACACAGTACTGGCTAACTTTCAGGAACTAACTAACCAACAAAGATTCAGCAGCATCTGCTTAACCTGAGAAGAGGCCTTATATAGCAGGTGCTGTCCATGCCCCACTCAGACCTCACAGACTGTGAGCACAAAAACCAGCACCGGATCCCCTGTCGTGCACAGAGCCTGTAACCACTGCACAGCAAAAGACCCGAACCGGAGTATCAGCTGCGCTCAAGTTACTCCGCTAGCACTTGTCTCCCGGTTGCCATGACGATGTGGCAGCACAGGGCAGGAGACCCTAACAATGTGTATGTAGATGGTATGTGTGTATATGTAGATAGAATATATGTGTAGGTGTGTGTGTGTGTGTGTGTGTGTGTGTGTGTGTGTGAAGATGGTATGTATGTGTGGATGTGTATATGTTGATGGTATGTATGTGTAGATGTGAGTGTGTGTGTGTGTGTGTGTGTGTGTGTGTGTGTGTGTGTGTGTTTGTGTGTGTGTAGATGGTATGTATGTGTAGGTGTGTATATGTAGATGGTATATATGTGTAGATGTTTGTGTGTGTGTGTGTGTGTGTATGTATGTGTGTGTGTGTGTGTGTGTGTGTGTGTGTGTGTGTGTAGATGGTATGTATGTGTAGATGTGTATATGTAGATGGTATATATTTGTAGTAGTGATGTGCACCGGACATTTTTCAGGTTTTGTGGTTTGGTTTTGGATTCGGTTCTGCGGCTGTGTTTTGGATTCGGATGCGTTTTGGCAAAACCTCCCTGAAAATTTTTTGTCGGATTCGGGTGTGTTTTGGATTCGTTTTTTTTTTTAAAAAACCCTAAAAAACAGCTTAAATCATAGAATTTGGGGGTCATTTTGATCCCATAATATTATTAACACAATAACCATAATTTCCACTCATTTCCAGTCTATTCTGAACACCTCACACCTCACCATATTATTATTAGTACTAAAATTTGCACCGAGGTCGCTGGATGGCTAAGCTAAGCGACACAAGTGGCCGACACAAACACCTGGCCCATCTAGGAGTGGCACTGCAGTGTCAGACAGGATGGCACTTCAAAAAAATTGTCCCCAAACAGCACATGATGCAAAGAAAAAAAGAGGCGCACCAAGGTCGCTGTGTGACTAAGCTAAGCGACACAAGTGGCCGACACAAACACCTGGCCCATCTAGGAGTGGCACTGCAGTGTCAGGCAGGATGGCACTTCAAAAAAATAGTCCCCAAACAGCACATGATGCAAAGAAAAAAAGAGGCGCACCAAGGTCGCTGTGTGACTAAGCTAAGCGACACAAGTGGCCGACACGAACACCTGGCCCATCTAGGAGTGACACTGCAGTGTTAGACAGGATGGCACTTCAAAAAAATTGTCCCCAAACAGCACATGATGCATAGAAAAGAAGAGGCGAACCAAGGTCGCTGGATGGCTAAGCTAAGCGACACAAGTGGCCGACACAAACACCTGGCCCATCTAGGAGTGGCACTGCAGTGTCAGACAGGATGGCACTTCAAAAAAATTGTCCCCAAACAGCACATGATGCAAAGAAAAAAAGAGGCGAACCAAGGTCGCTGTGTGACTAAGATAAGCGACACAAGTGGCCGACACAAACACCTGGCCCATCTAGGAGTGGCACTGCAGTGTCAGGCAGGATGGCACTTCAAAAAATTTGTCCCCAAACAGCACATGATGCAAAGAAAAAAAGAGGCGCACCAAGGTCGCTGTGTGACTAAGATAAGCGACACAAGTGGCCGACACAAACACCTGGCCCATCTAGGAGTGGCACTGCAGTGTCAGACAGGATGGCAGATTTAAAAAATAGTCCCCAAACAGCACATGATGCAAAGAAAAAAAGAGGTGCGTTGAGGTAGCTGTGTGACTAAGCTAAGCGACCCAAGTGGCCGACACAAACACCTGGCCAATCTAGGAGTGGCACTGCAGTGTCAGGCAGGATGGCACTTCAAAAAAATTGTCCCCAAACAGCACATGATGCAAAGAAAAAAAGAGGCGCACCAAGGTCACTGTGTGACTAAGCTAGTATACTTGACGACACAGAGGTAGGTAGAGCAGTGGCCTACTGTAGAGTAATGCTATATATTATATATTGGTGGTCAGCAAACTGTGTAAAACTGAAATGCACCACAGGTATGGATGGATAGTATACTTGACGACACAGAGGTAGGTACTGCAGTGGCCTTCCGTACCGTACTGCTATATATAGTATACTGGTGGTCACTGTGTCAGCAAACTGCAAAACTAAAATGCACCACAGGTATAGAATGTAGATGGATAGTATACTTAATGACGACACAGAGGTAGGTACTGCAGTGGCCTTCCGTACCGTACTGCTATATATATAGTATACTGGTGGTCACTGTGTCAGCAAACTGCAAAACTAAAATGAACAACAGGTATAGAATGTAGATGGATAGTATACTTAATGACGACACAGAGATAGGTACAGCAGTGGCCTTCCATACCGTACTGCTATATATAGTATACTGGTGGTCACTGTGTCAGCAAACTGCAAAACTAAAATGCACCACAGGTATAGAATGTAGATGGATAGTATACTTAATGACGACACAGAGGTAGGTACAGCAGTGACCTACTGTACCGTAATGCTATATATTATATACTGGTGGTCACTGGCCAGCAAAACTCTGCACTGTACTCCTCCTATATAATATTATACTGGTGGTCCCCAGTCCCCACAATAAAGCAGCACACTGAGCACAGATATGGAGTGTTTTTCAGGCAGACAACGTATACTGGTGGTCACTGTCAGCAAAACTCTGCACTGTACTCCTCCTATATAATACTGCTGGTCCCCAGTCCCCACAATAAAGCAGTGTGAGCACAGATATATGCAGCACACTGAGCACAGATATGGAGCGTTTTTCAGGCAGAGAACGTATACTGGTGGTCACTGGTCAGCAAAACTCTGCACTGTACTCCTCCTATATAATACAGCTGCTTCCCAGTCCCCACAATTAAGCAGTGTGAGCACAGATATATGCAGCACACTGAGCACAGCTATGGAGCGTTTTTCAGGCAGAGAACGTATAATACTGGTGGTCACTGGTCAGCAAAACTCTGCACTGTACTCCTCCTATATAATACAGCTGCTCCCCAGTCCCCACAATAAAGCAGTGTGAGCACAGATATATGCAGCACACTCTGCACAGATATGGAGTGTCTTTCAGGCAGAGAACGTATAATACTGGTGGTCACTGTCAGCAAAACTCTGCACTGTACTCCTCCTATATACAGCTGCTCCCCAGTCCCCACAATTAAGTAATAAGCAAGCACAAAATATTTGCAATGCATCAACATAAACGGAGAGGACGCCAGCTACGTCCTCTCCCTAACATTTCCAATGCACAAGTGAAAATGGCGGCGACGCGCGGCTGCTTATATAGAATACGAATCTCACGAGAATCCGACAGCGGGATGATGACGTTCGGGCGCGCTCGAGTTACCAGAGCCATATAGGAGAATCCGAGTCTGCCTCGGACCTGTGTAAAAAGGGTGAAGTTCGGGGGGGTTCGGTTTCCGAGAAACTGAACCCGCTCATCACTAATTTGTAGGTGTGTGTGTGTGTGTGTAGATGTGTATATGTAGATGGTATATATTTGTAGGTGTGTGTGTGTGTGTGTGTGTAGATGTGTATATGTAGATGGTATATATTTGTAGGTGTGTGTGTGTGTGTGTGTGTGTGTGTGTGTGTGTAGATGGTATGTAAATGTAGATGTGTATATGTAGATGGTATATATTTGTAGGTGTGTGTGTGTGTTTAGATGGTATGTATGTGTAGATGTGTATATGTAGATGGTATGTATGTGTAGGTGTGTGTGTGTGTGTGTGTGTGTGTGTGTGTTTTGATGGTATGTATGTGTAGATGTGTATATGTAGATGGTATGTATGTGTAGGTGTGTGTGTGTGTGTGTGTGTGTGTGTGTGTGTGTGTGTGTGTGTGTGTGTGTTTAGATGGTATGTATGTATAGATGTGTATATGTAGATGGTATATATGTGTAGGTGTGTGTGTGTGTGTGTGTGTGTGTGTGTGTGTGTGTGTGTGTGTGTGTAGATGGTATGCATGATTACATTTGTGTGTGTATGGTATGTGTGTAGAGCTTTCATACATGTACAGGCAGGACACACATGGGTTGTGCAGTGAGCAGGGACATAATGTAATGGTAAAACATTAAGTAGATGTCATAAAGTAGAAAGTTATAGCAACCTGTCCCCCTCTGCCTCTGCCTGTCACCCTCTGCCTGTCCCCCTCTGCCTCTGCCTGTCACCCTCTGCCTGTCCCCCTCTGCCTCTACCTGTCACCCTCTGCCTGTCACCCTCTGCCTGTCCCCCTCTGCTTCTGCCTGTCACCCTCTGTCCCTGTCTCTCTCTCTCTCCCCATCACTCTTTGCCTGTCATCCACTGCCCCGGCACTGATGTAGCTCCACCCACATTATCCACTGCTCCTCCCCCTCCCAGACGGTGGGGGCCCTGCCTATTTAATCAGTCCCGGGTCCCACAATTTCTGATGGCAGCCCTGTTCAGACCTGATCGCTCGCTAGCATTTTCTGCAGCATAGAGGTCAGAACTGCGCATGCGTATGCACCGCAATGCACAGGCACATTGCACAGGTACAAAGCGGATCGCCACTCAGCGATGGGTTTGTGCTAAGAATCCATTTGCACGGGCGATTGTAAGGAGAGTGACAGGCAGAGGGCGTTTGTGGGTGGTAACTGACCGTTTTCTAGGAGTGGTTGGAAAAACGCAGGTGTGTCCAAGCGTTTGCAGGGCGGGTGTCTGACATCAATTCCGGTTCTGGACAGGCTGAAGTGATCGCAGCGGCTGAGTAAGTCCAGGGCTACTCAGAAACTGCACAAAATCTGTTTGTATCGCTCGGCTGCACATGTGTTCATACACTTGCACAGCTAAAATACACTCCCCGGTGGGCGGTGACTATACGAACGCAGGACTGGAAAAAAAATCTAGCAAGCGATCAGGTCTGATTTACCCCCTATGCTACTATGTATTGTGATTATTTCCAGACTGGACTACTGCAATCTCCTCCTTACTGGCATTCCTGACAGTTACCTCTCTCTACCCCAATCTATCCTCAGTGCTGCACCCGGCTCATCTTCCTCGCCAAACGCACTACGTCTACCTCCCCTCTCCTACAAGCCCTCCACTGGCTTCCCTTCCCTTTCACAATCCAATTCAAACTTCTCACACTCACTTACAAAGCACTCACCCACTCCTCTCCCATCTACATCTCTGACCTTATCTCCCTTTACTCTCCCATCCGTCCTCTTCGCTCTGCTAATGCACGCCGACTCTCCTGTCTTCTGATTACCTCCTCCCACACCTATCTCCATGACTTCTCACGTGCTGCTTCCTTTCTCTGGAATTCTTTACCTCTCCCCCTCAGACTCTCCACCTCTCTACAGAACTTCAAATGGGCTCTTGAGGCCCACTTCTTCCCCAAACCCAGCCAACTCTCCTCCTAACCCTCTGTTCCACGCTCTCTATGTACCCCATCTGTGTCAGCCCTGTCTCTCTACCCCTCCCCTTAGAATGTAAGCTCTCACGAGCAGGGCCCTCTTCCCTCATGTGCTTATCCTTTTCTTACTTTAATAATCCTCAACTTTCCAAATCCTGCAGTTCTCGGCCACCTTGATACTTATCTCAGTGTTGTCTACTGGTGTAGTTATGCTTAGTTACCCTGTACTTGTCCTATATTGTCTTCAACTGTAAGTCACTGTTTTCCTGTTTGATTATGTTCATATTTACTCTGTAATTGGGCACTGTGGAACCCTTGTGGCGCCATATAAATAAAGGATAATAATAATAATAATAGTAATAATAATAATTGAACGCTGGTCTTCTTGTTCTTATAGTGAAGCTCGGGCAGTGTCCACATCCACAAATTAAATGTCCTGCACCTCCGTATAAAGACACGTGTAAGGTGGATGACGACTGCCCTAGGAAACAGAAGTGCTGTCAGTTCTGCGGGAAGCAGTGTTCCGATCCCCAACAAGGTAATAGAAATACTTAGGCAATAATGATGTTATTTCCTAAAAACAGATTGCTTAAATCTCAATAGGTTTGGTAAATTGTCTGTACATTGCCAGTGCCTGTGACAGAATGCGCTGCCCAAGGACCATTAACCCAGTGTTTTCAGATGGCCAACGGGACAAGATTGCTCCTAGAGTAACGTATTTGGGGGGTTATTCAGTACGGATTGTAAAAAGCAGACTTTGCAATCGATTCTTTCACGTGCGGGGGTCCGCCCATCGCAGGGCAAGACTGCCCAGTATCGTAAATGGCAGCCACCAATTTACATTGAGGTTGCAGCAATTGTGGATGACCCCCAGCAGCTGTAGCTAGGCTGCATATGCAGGTGGTCAGCCGTCAATTTTCCTCCCCGACAAAAAAATGCAGCCGACCTGCCTCTGTTTTCCCCGCTCTGCCCCCACAATGCTTCATCACCGCCTGTGACCCGATCGCATTTGGCAGGCGTGCACTGCTGGCGAGGATGGGGTTATTGCGGTCGTATCGTTAAGCGATGCAAACTGAATATCCCCCTTGGTAGTCAGCTACTGTTGTTACACGAGGCCAGTGGGATTTTATTTCATTCTGAGCCAATCATTTCCTGCAAAAGACACTAAACAGGAAGCTGGGAGGAGCTAGAGCAACTCTGATATCACAAATGACTAGAAAGGGTTAAAACAGTCAGTGACTGGCTACCACCATCCATCACCAAGGGACCAGTTCAATTAGGAACCCATCGTTCTCACCATGGAGGTCATTCCGAGTCGTTCGCTCGGAAAATTTCTTCGCATCGCAGCGTTTTTCCGCTTAGTGCGCATGCGCAATGTCCGCACTGCGACTGCGCCAAGTAAATTTGCTATGAAGTTAGGATTTTTACTCACGGCTTTTTCTTCGCTCAGACGATCGTAGTGTGATTGACAGGAAATGGGTGTTTCTGGGCGGAAACAGGCCGTTTTATGGGCGTGTGGGAAAAAACGCTACCGTTTCTGGAAAAAACGCAGGAGTGGCCGGAGAAACGGGGGAGTGTCTGGCCGAACACTGGGTGTGTTTGTGACGTCAAACCAGGAACGACAAGCACTGAACTGATCGCAGATGCCGAGTAAGTCTGAAGCTACTCTGAAACTGCTAAGAAGTTTGTAATCGCAAAATTGCGAATACGTCGTTCGCAATTTTAAGATGCTAAGATTCACTCCCAGTAGGCGGCGGCTTAGCGTGAGCAACTCTGCTAAAATCGCCTTGCGAGCGAACAACTCGGAATGACCTCCCATGTACTGAGTCAGACATTAAGCAACATGTAATGGGATGCGATTTGGCCAATAAATGTGTAATAGTGTGCAGGGGCACGCAACCCAGCGTGTTTCCTGCAGTCCCCGTACTCACATCCAGGTGTTTTGCTATTGCAAACATGTAACTCGAGCATTGTAATAGGGTGTGAGGTTACAACTCGCATGTAAAACATTACCAAAACTCGCAAACACAATAGACCAGCCCTGGGCTCTTTGAGTCAGTACTGGATGCAAAAATATAGAGAGAAAAAATACAGTGAAAAAATTTGTAGGGTTCCCCCTTTTTTTGTAACCAGCAACCCGATCCTAGTTAGAAATATATGAGGTGAAAAACACAGAGCCATAACTATACATTTTGTACCTAAAAGAGAATTAGTGCCCCCTCTCCTCTATAAATAATAAAGGGCTGTGCGCACATCAGGCGCACTAAACATTTCTAGGGACGAGGCTTTATGGGGATTGAGGGGGGCTACAGAATCGTAACAATTTACATAACACCACATTGTAGCGTCCGTCACATTATCAGGCACAATAGCATCCGTCAGTCACATTACACCACACAGTAATGTCCGTCAGTCACATTACACCGCACAGTAGTGTCCGTCAGTCACATTACACTGCACAGTAGTGTCCATCAGTCAAATTACACCGCACAGTAGTGTCCGTCAGTCACATTACACCGCACAGTAGTGTCCGTCAGTCACATTACACTGCACAGTAGTGTCCGTGAGTCACATTACACCGCACAGTTGTGTCCGTCTGTCACATTACACCGCACAGCAGTGTCCGTCAGTCACATTACACCGCACAGTAGTGTCCATCAGTCACATTACACCGCACAGTAGTGTCCGTCAGTCACATTACACCGCACAGTAGTGTCCGTCAGTCACATTACACCGCACAGTAGTGTCCGTTAGTCACATTACACCCCATGTGTCCCTTATTCACATTACCCCGCACAGTAGTGTACGTTACTCACTTTGCACTGCACAGTTGTATCCGTCACTCACATTACACCGCACAGTAGTGTACGTCGGTCACATTACATCGCACAGTAGTGTCTATTATTCACGTTACACCGCACAGTTTTGTCCGTTTCTTACATTACACCACACAGTAGTGTCCGTCAGTCACATTACACCACACAGTAGTGTCCGTCAGTCACATTACACCACACAGTAGCATCCGTCAGTCACATTACACCGCACATTAGTGTCCGTCAGTCACATTACACCGCACAGTAGTGTTCATCAGTCACATTACACCGCACAGTAGTGTCCGTCAGTCACATTAAAGCGCACAGTAGTGTTCATCAGTCACATTACACCGCACAGTAGTGTCCGTCAGTCACATTACACCGCACAGTAGTGTTCATCAGTCACATTACATTACACAGTAGTGTCTATTATTCATATTACACCGCACAGTAGTGTCTATTGTTCACATTACACAGCACAGTTTTATCCATTTCTTACATTACACAGCACAGTGGCGTCCGTCAGTCACATTATACCGCACAGTAGTGTCCATCAGTCACATTACATTGCACAGTAGTGTCTATTATTCACATTACAGCGCGCAGTAGTGTCTATTATTCACACTACAGTGCACAGTAGTGTATATTATTCACATTACACTGCACAGTTGTGTCAGTTACTCACATTACACCTCACAGTAGTTTCCGTCAGTCACATTACACCACACAGTAGTGTCCGTCAGTCACATTACACCGCACAGTAGTGTCTGTCAGTCACATTACACCGCACAGTAGTGCCCGTCAGTCACATTACACCGCACAGTAGCATCCGTTATTCACATTACACCGCACAGTAGTGTCCGACAGTCACATTACACCGCACAGTAGTGTCCGTCAGTCACATTAGACCACACAGTAGCGTCCGTCAGTCACATTACACCGCACAGTAGTGTCCATCAGTCACATTACATTACACAGTAGTGTCTATTATTCACATTACACCGCACAGTAGTGTCTATTATTCACCACACAGTTTTGTCCATTTCTAGACACAGTAGTGTCTACATTACACCACATAGTTTTGTCCATTTCTTACATTACACCACACAGTAGCATCCGTCAGTCACAATACACCCCATCAGTCACATTACACCGCACAGTAGCGTCCGTCAGTCACATTACACCACACAGTAGCGTCCATCAGTCACATTACTCCACACAGTGGTTTCCGTCAGTCACATTACACCGCACAGTAGCGTCTGTCAGTCACATTACTCCACACAGTAGTGTCCATCAGTCACATTACACCGCACAGTAGTGTACGTCAGTCACATTACTCCACACAGTAGTGTCCGTCAGTCACATTACATTACACAGTAGTATCTATTATTCACATTACACCGCAAAGTTGTGACTATTATTCACATTACACCGCACAGTTTTGTCCATTACTTACATTACATCACACAGTAGCATCCGTCAGTCACATTACACCGCACAGTAGTGTCCATCAGTCACATAACACCGCACAGTAGTATCCGTTATTCACATTACACCACACAGTAGTGTCCGTCAGTCACATTACACCGCACAGTAGTGCCTGTCAGTCACATAACACCGCACAGTAGCTTCCGTCAGTAACATTACAACGCACAGTAGCATCCGTTATTCACAGTACACCGCACAGTAGTGTCCGTCAGTCACATTACACAGCACAGTAGTGTCCGTCAGTCAAATTACACCACACAGTAGTGTCCGTCAGTCACATTACACTGCACAGTAGTGTCCGTCAGTCACATTACACAGCACAGTAGTGTCCATCAGTCACATTACACCGCACAGTAGTGTCCGTCAGTCACATTACATTGCACAGTAGTGTCTATTAATCACATTACAGTGCGCAGTAGTGTCTAATATTCACACTACAGCGCACAGTAGTGTATATTATTCACATTACATTGCACAGTTGAGTCAGTTACTCACATTACACCTCACAGTAGTGTCCGTCAGTCACATTACACCACACAGTAGTGTCCGTCAGTCACATTACACCACACAGTAGTGTCCGTCAGTCACATTACAGCACATAGTATCGTCCGTCAGTCACATTACACCGCACAGTATTGTCCGTCAGTCACATTACACTGCACAGTAGCGTCCGTCAGTCACATTACACCACACAGTAGTGTCCGTCAGTCACATTACACCACACAGTAGTATCCGTCAGTCACATTACACCGCACAGTAGTGTCCGTCAGTCACATTACACCACACAGTATTGTCCGTCAGTCACATTACAGCACAAAGTATCGTCCGTCAGTCACATTACACCGCACAGTAGTGTCCGTCAGTCACATTACACCACACAGTATTGTCCGTCAGTCACATTACAGCACATAGTATCGTCCGTCAGTCACATTATACCACACAGTAGTGTCCGTCAGCCACATTACACCACACAGTAGTGTCCGTCAGTCACATTACAGCACACAGTAGTGTCCGTCAGTCACATTACAGCACATAGTATCGTCCGTCAGTCACATTACACCGCACAGTAGTGTCCGTCAGTCACATTACACTGCACAGTAGCGTCCGTCAGTCACATTACACCACACAGTATTGTCCGTCAGTCACATTACAGCACATAGTATCATCCGTCAGTCACATTACACCGCACTGTAGTGTCCATCAGTCACATTACACTGCACAGTAGTGTCCGTCAGTCACATTACACCACACAGTATTGTCCGTCAGTCACATTACAGCACATAGTATCTTCCGTCAGTCACATTATACCACACAGTAGTGTCCGTCAGTAACATTACACCACACGGTTGTGTCCGTCAGTCACATTACACCACACAGTAGTGTCCGTCAGTCACATTATACTGCACAGTAGTGTCCGTCAGTCACATTACAGCACATAGTATCGTCCGTCAGTCACATTATACCGCACAGTAGTGTACGTCAGTCACATTACACTGCACAGTAGTATCCGTCAGTCACATTACATTGCACAGTAGTGTCTATTAATCACATTACAGCGCACAGTAGTGTCTAATATTCACACTACAGCGCACAGTAGTGTATATTATTCACATTACACTGCACAGTTGAGTCAGTTACTCACATTACACCTCACAGTAGTGTCCGTCATTCACATTACACCACACAGTAGTGTCCGTCAGTCACATTACACCGCACAGTAGTGTCCGTCAGTCACATTACACCACACAGTAGTGTCCGTCAGTTACATTACAGCACATAGTCTCGTCCGTCAGTCACATTACACCGCACAGTAGTGTCCGTCAGTCACATTACACTGCACAGTAGCGTCCGTCAGTCACATTACACCACACAGTAGTGTCCGTCAGTCACATTACACCGCACAGTAGTGTCCGTCAGTCACATTACACTGCACAGTAGTATCCGTCAGTCACATTACACCGCACAGCAGTGTCCGTCAGTCACATTACACCACACAGTATTGTCCGTCAGTCACATTACAGCACATAGTATCGTCCGTCAGTCACATTACACCGCACAGTAGTGTCCGTCAGTCACATTACACTGCACAGTAGTGTCCGTCAGTCACATTACACCACACAGCAGTGTCCGTTAGACACATTACAGCACATAGTATCGTCCGTCAGTCACATTATACCACACAGTAGTGTCCATCAGTCACATTACACCACACAGTATTGTCCGTCAGTCATATTACAGCACATAGTATCGTCCGTCAGTCACATTACACCTCACAGTAGTGTCCGTCAGTCACATTACACCACACAGTATTGTCCGTCAGTCACATTACAGCACATAGTATCGTCCGTCAGTCACATTATACCACACAGTAGTGTCCGTCAGTCACATTACACCACACGGTAGTGTCCGTCAGTCACATTACACCACACAGTAGTGTCCGTCAGTCACATTACAGCACATAGTATCGTCCGTCAGTCACATTATACCGCACAGTAGTGTTCGTCAGTCACATTACACTGCACAGTAGTGTCCGTCAGTCACATTACACCACACAGTAGTGTCCGTCAGTCACATTACACCACACAGTAGTGTCCGTCAGTCACATTACACCGCACAGTAGTGTTCATCAGTCACATTACACCACACAGTATTGTCCGTCAGTCACATTACAGCACATAGTATCGTCCGTCAGTCACATTACACCTCATAGTAGTGTCCGTCAGTCACATTACACCACACAGTAGTGTTCGTCAGTCACATTACACCACACAGTAGTGTCCGTCAGTCACATTACACTGCACAGTAGTGTCCGTCAGTCACATTACACCACACAGTAGTGTCCGTCAGTCACATTACACCGCACAATCTACACACAGCTGACAGACATGGGTGGGGAGCACAAGGACCTGAGTAGGGAGGGCTGCTGTAGCCAACTGATGGTGTTAGCAAGTGGCCGGAGAAGGTGAGACATGATGGGGCGGGCAGCTGCAGCGCTGCCTGGCTAGGTGTATAATGTAGGTAATGATGGTAGAAGGGGTCGGGCATACCTCACCATGGGCAGCATTGCAGATAGAGGCTGTGGTCGCGGCTCTGTGGGTACTGCCAGTGGTCCTGTGCCCATAGTACATATGCACTGTGTGCTGGGCACTGTTGTCCTGTAGCTAGTTATGGCCCTGGAAAAAGATGTTGAGGTCCCCAATATTTTTGCAATCAGCACCAGGCTTCACTAACCAGGGAGGTAATGCCACAGCCAGGGGACACATTTATATTAGTCCCGGTGGCTGCATCATCACTCCCCCAACTAGTCAGCCCTTGCTGGGGTTCCCAGGGGGAGTGAGTACCCACCAAATAAAGGGTTACCACTTTCCAGACACCCAAAGGGCAGGGATGAAACCTGGGGCTATGCTCACCACCACTGGGTTGTGGGTGGTGAGTTCATAGTCCAATTTGAATGCTTGGCTACAGGAGGAAGAAGGGATTTAGGTGTCAGTGGACTACTTATGCTCTTACCCAAAGTTTCTGAACTTGACGTGCAGCGTGTCCAAGTGTTTGCAGGGCGGGTGTCTGATATCAATTCCGGGACCGGACAGGCTGAAGTGACCGCAGCAGCTGTGTAAGTCCTGAGCTACTCAGAAACTGCAAAAGATCTTTTTGTACCGCTCGGCTGCACATGCGATCGCACACTTGCAAAGCGAAAATACACTCCCCTGTAGGCGGCGACTATCTGATCGTAGCGCTGCAAAAAACTGCTAGCGAGCGATAAGGTCTGGATTAGGCCCAATGTGTAGTTCACTGATAATTCAGAAAGTTTGAGTGAAATAATAATTTTTCAAAACTGTAACCATATATTCAAGGTCTCATAGATAATTCCTATTGATACAGTACGTAACACAGTTCACAGTGCAGATAGCGTATACAGCGGTAAAGAATAATAATGACTCGAAACAATAATCACCAATGAGTGTGCTCCGCAGAATATCTCACAAAATTTCCAAATAGTGGATGATTTCAGTCCTTAATGTCAGTATTGCTGAGTAATAACATGTAATGTGAGGGTGTGTGGTGCAGAATAAAGGTAAAACTCCTTGGGGTAAATTTACTAAGAATCGCATTTTCCCAGCTTGCGGGGGAGGCTTGCTGGGACTTGTAGTACTGCTACTAAAAACAATATTCATTACTTTCAACAAAGGCTATCAGCCCCCCATCCGCAGCCCATTGGATGGGGGGGACAGCCTCGGGCTTCACCCCTGGCCCTTGGGTGGCTGGGGGGGACACACCCCTTGATTGAAGGGGTCCACACTCCCCCAGGGTACCCCGGCCAGGGGTGACTAGTTGGATATTTGATGCCACGGCCGCAAGGCACTGTATAAAAGTGACCCCCCGGCTGTGGCATTATCTGTCCAGCTAGTGGAGCCCGGTGCTGGTTTCAAAAATACGGGGGACCCCTACGCTTTTTGTCCCCCGTATTTTTGGAACCAGGACCAGGCGCAGAGCCCGGTGCTGGTTGCTTAAATATGGGGGAACCCCTGTCCATTTTTTTCCCATATTTTTGCAACCAGGGCCGGCTCAAAGAGCCCGAGGCTGGTTTGGTTTAGGAGGGGGGACCCCACGCATTTTTTTTTTTTTGAAAATTTATAACATTTCCCCCCCCTTCCCACTGAAAAACATGCACGGATCTCATGGATCCGTGCATGCCTATACAAACACGGGATAAAAAAGCAGGTCTGTTTTTTTAGCACTTTTTTACGATTTGTATTTCTGCACGGCAGTGTTTGGCTATTGTCGGCAGTGTTTGTGTTTTGCACTTTTTAGTAAATGACCGATTTCTACCAAATTGCAGGCGTATTTGACCAATGGTGTATTGATTCGTGATTTTTTCCTAGGACTTCCAAAATATTACGAATGCCCTCATCACTGCCGTGATTTTTGCTTAGTAAATTACCGAGATGACACTTTGATGAAAAAACGGCATCTCGGTCAAAATCGGGACCTTAGTAAATATACCCCCTTGTATGAGTGATGGGGTAGTAACAGGTAACCTTGCATTATTACTAATTGGGGCAGCTGCTGCTCGCTGTGTTGGCAATTGGTACTATTTGGCAATTTTGTGAGATATTCTGCAGTGCGGACTCTTGGTGATTGGTGTTTGGAGTCATTATTATTCTTTATCGGCTGTATACAGTATCTGCACTGTGACCTATGTTACCTACTGTATCATTAGGAATTATCTATGAGACCTTGAATATATGGTGCCAGGTTTGAAAAATAATTATTTCTCTCCAGCTTTCTGAATTATCAGTGAACTACACATTGGCCCTCATTCCGAGTCGTTCGCTCGGTAAATTTCATCGCATCGCAGTGATTTTCCGCTTAGTGCGCATGCGTAATGTCCGCACTGCGACTGCGCCAAGTAATTTTGCAATGAAGATAGTATTTTTACTCACGGCTTTTTCTTCGCTCCGGCGATCGTAATGTGATTGACAGGAAATGGGTGTTACTGGGCGGAAACAGGCCGTTTTATGGGCGTGTGGGAAAAAACGCTACCGTTTCCGGAAAAAACGCGGGAGTGGCTGGAGAAACGGAGGAGTGTCTGGGCGAACGCTGGGAGTGTTTGTGACGTCAACCCAGGAACGACAAGCACTGAACTGATCGCAGATGCCGAGTAAGTCTGAAGCTACTCTGAAACTGCTAAGAAGTTTGTAATCGCAATATTGCGAATACATCGTTCGCAATTTTAAGAAGCTAAGATTCACTCCCAGTAGGTGGCGGCTTAGCGTGTGCAATACTGCTAAAATCGCCTTGCGAGCGAACAACTCGGAATGACCTCCATTGTCTATTTGAAGCTCAGATATTTGCAGACATAAAGGAAACCAAGGTACTAGATACACATAGTAATGGTCTGACAGTATGTATTTGCCATCCACAGAGAAAGTTGGATTCTGCACATCCAGCCTGGAGAAACTGGCGTGTGTCATCCCGAGCATTTCTCTGTGCAAATCGGATTCAAATTGCTCCAAAAAACAGAAATGCTGCTTGTGCGGGACTGTCCAGCTGTGCCAGGACGCCTTGACTGGTAATGTATTTTGCATGAAACAGAGCTGAAATGTACTAATGATATAATAATCATGTTTTATCTTGATGTATTTGTACATGCTGACAGAAATCATTGGAATATCTATAATATAAAGGGCTGTCTTTTGGTAATATCACTTGTAACTGGAGATGTGCGGCAGACACTTATCTGGTTTTGTGTTATGGTTTTGGTTCTGGAGCTCCATTTGTGTTTTGGATCTGCATTGGTTTTTCCAGAACATCCCTTTCTGGTTTTGGTCTTGGTTTTGGAACTAGATTTAAAAAAAAGCAAAAAACATAAAAACAGCTAATATCACAGAATTATTTTTTTTGTTCCTACAGTATTACTAACCTCAATAACATTAATTTCCACTCAATTCCAGTCTATTCTGAACACCTCACACCTCACAATACTGTTTTTAGGCCAAACGGTTACACCGAGGTCGCTGGATGACTAAGCTTAAGTGACCCAAGTGTGCGACACAAACACCTGGCCCATCTAGGAGTGGCACTGCAGTTACAGACAGGATTGCACTTCAAAAAACTAGGCCCCAAACAGCACATGATGCAAGAAGAAAATAGAGGCGCAAGATGGAATTGCTGGGGTCCACATTAGTACCATGGGGTATAGACGGGTCCACCAGGAGCCATTGGCACTTTAAGCGTTTGAGAGTGTGGGCTGGCTTCTCCCTCTATGCCCCTCCTACCAGACTCAGTCTAGAAACTGTGCCCGAGGAGACGCACACCTTCGAGAGAAGGATTTCACACAGATAGTGGCGAGATTCATACCAGCTCACACATACAAGGCAAACCAAACTAACTAGCCTGAAACTCAGCAACCGCTGATACATTACTTACCAAGTAACAACGCAGTGCGCAACTAAGAACAGAGTTGTACTGACCCAGATAACCACTGCAGGAAAGCGTAGCGCTGGGCGGGTGCCCAGCATCCTCTACGGACTACGAGAAAAGGATTTACTGGTAGGTAATTAAAATCCTATTTTCTCTTATGTCCTGGAGGATGCTGGGGTCCACATTAGTACCATGGGGATGTACCAAAGCTCCCAGAACGGGAGGGAGCGCGCGGAGGCTCCTGCAGAACTGATTGACCAAAATTGTGCTGGACAAGGAGGGCGTCTGTAGAAACATTGTTATACTGGCACTGGACCCTTGTTCAGGAATGCTTTAAACAGGGTCTCAAGTGCTCCAATTGGTTGCAGAGTCAGCTGAGCAAAGTAGTGTTCACATTGGTGGAAATGTGGTCACGTGTGCTTTTCCAAATTGGTGACACCCCTGCACCACAATGGCAGGATTCACTGAGAAAGACTGCTGTCATGGTGTACAGGACCCGTAGTGCTGCCGGAGTAGTCAATGTGTTTCTTTTCCTAGCAATAGGAGACTTTCTCAAACGTCTTGACGACATAATTTCACGCAGACTGCGCATTAGCCTGTTATCGCTTCATTGCAAGGAAAGGAGTATTGGAGACAATTCCCGCAATGAGTGCAGTGGCCAGCACAGACCTTATGCTCCCGCCTGCAGCTTTATACACCAGGGGCGCTGAGAGGTAACATACTGCCTATGCCACCATTGTTGCTGCACAGATTCCCTCACAGCCGCAGCTCTATGCCCTGAGAGCGCTGCAGTGATCCTTCTAGCTAAGAGTCAGCTTCCGGGCTTCACAGAGGTGATATCCCCCATTGTCACAGGTATCAGTGTTACCACATTTGCTGCATACAGTATATTTTAAACGTAGTGAAGCCACGATCCAACTACACTGGTATTAATACTGCAAAAGGATCCGAGTGGGTGTTTACTACTAACATGCGCACACATAGGGGGACATGTACTAAGCAGTGATAAAAGTGGAGAAGTGAGCCAGGGTAGGTCCCATCATTGGTGGTCATTACGAGTTGTTCGCTCGCTAGCTGCTTTTAGCAGCATTGCACATGCTAGGCCGCCGCCCTCTGGGAGTGAATCTTAGCTTAGCAGAATTGCAAACGAAAGATTCTCAAAATTGCAAATAGAAATTTCTTAGGAGTTTCTGAGTAGCTCGAGACTTACTCCTACATTGCGATCAGTTCAGTCAGTTTCGTTCCTGGTTTGACGTCACAAACACACCCAGCGTTCGCCCAGACACTCCCCCGTTTCTCCAGCCACTCCCGCGTTTTTCCCAGAAACGGTAGCGTTTTTTCACACACACCCATACAACGGCCAGTTTCCGCCCAGAAACACCCACTTCCTGTCAATCACACTACGATCACCAGAACGAAGAAAAAACCTTGTAATGCCATGAGTAAAATACCTAACTGCATAGCAAATTTACTTGGCGCAGCCGCAGTGCGAACATTGCGCATGCGCAGTTAGCGGAAAATTGCTGAGATGCAAAGAAAATTACAGAGCGAACAACTCGGAATGACCACCATTGTACTAAGGAATATACTGTTTAAAAAAAAAAGGTTGCCCTAGACAGATTTACTAATTAGTCTACCCTGATTGTCTGACAGCTATTAACCCTTTATATGTGTATAAACTGTGTTTATGGCCGGGATGTAATGGGAGCCGAGTTTGAGCCGTGCCTGTAGTAAAGGTTGGGCATTTTGTTAACTTGGCCAACGTAATAGCGCCCGAGGTCACGAAAAGCGGCGTGTTGTCTACTCGGATCATAAGTGTCCGGTAAAAGGTCAGATACAAATGTTTTACCCGTATCAAACTTACAAATCCTCTGATGTAATGGAGTCTGAATCTGAAACTCTCATACAGAACAGATCTACAAAGACATACCTCCCAACTCTTCCGATTCCTGCGGGAAAGTCCCGCTATTCGGACACTGTCCCACTGTCCCACCCACAGGCCGCAGTGTCCCTAAGGCAGGGGGCAGGTTGGGAGAGCCTGTGTTCACCACCGCTATGCTCTGCACAGCTTCCAGTGATCACTGAATAGATGCCATGCACATGTGCAGGCCATCTAATGGTGTAGGGAGGTGAGCTGGGGGCTGCTTAGATGCTCATTGAGCACTGGGCACCCCCCAAAATGATGATAGCAGGGGTTGTGTAGCAAGGCCACACCCCTCCAACAAAGGCCATGCCCCCTTTCACCCGAGGCCGCACCCCTTTTCAGACATGGGAGCGCCTCTGGCACGCCAGGTCCTGCTTTCTTTGATGCAAAAGTTGTGAGGTATGCAAAGAGCTGGATTTTTTGGGTGAGTTGTATTTACCAATGTAGAAAACCAATTACAAGTGCACATTTACAACAAATAAACATTGATAAAAATTATTTGTAACCTTAAAAACAACAAAAATACTTTGATCTATCAAATTAGACTGTGTACGGTACATGTCAATTTTGCACAATTTTTCCATGGGAATGCGTCTTTTTCACCATGGTATGTAACAGGACGCACAAGCAGATCCGGCTGATTAAAATGTGCGGCATGCCTATATTCTGTGTGTAATTGTGGCTGTATCTGCAAATGTTATGTTATGCTATAGTGTTTTCCTGCCAAACAGTGTAATATCATTTGGTATGCTGATACACCCACAAGTACAGATGGAGCCACATTTATCTTGGCTTCTCTGCTGCACCTAGGCACACCATGGTTTATTAGCATAACCCCTTCATCTATTGTTCTCAGATGAAAAACAATACAGAGAACAATACAGCAGGGGATTAAGTCATTACAGCAGGGGATTAAGACTGACTGACTTGGCTCAGTTAAACATATTAAAGGCCAAGATAAACGTGGACCCATCTGTACACACAGAATATAGCCATGCCTCATATCATTTGAATCTGCAGGATAATCTATTGCATCCTGCAGGACTGGGGTTTATAGGGGATCCGGTCTGAAGATCGACAGTGTCTAGGTCGACAATGTTTAGGTCGACCACTATAGGTCGACAGTCACTAGGTCGATGTGTTTTCAAGGTTGACAGGGTTTCTAGGTCGACATATTCTAGGTCAAAAGGTCAACATGAGTTTTTCACAGTTTTTTTCTTTTTTTTTACTTTTTCGTACTTAACGATCCACGCGGACTACAATTGGAATGGTAATCTGCCGAAGCGAGCCATGCGAGGGGACACGGTGCACTAATTGGGCTTCCCGGTCACTGTACAGAGAAAACTACACCAAAAAACATGAAAAACTCATGTCGACCTTTTGACCTGTCGACCTAGAACATGTCGACCTAGAAACCCTGTCGACCTTCAAATCCTGTCGACCTAGTGACTGTCGACATATAGTGGTCGGCCTAAACATTGTCGACCTCGACACTGTCAATCTAATGATCCACACCCATTTATAGGGTGTGTATTTCTTCAATCATGTGACTGTGTGTGCCAAGAGGTGACGTTCTACCACTCTGGAACTGTTATACTAAGATAGTGAGCAGTTGATCTGACAAAATCAGACACTTTCTGGCAGTGTTGGACTGGGACATGAAGGGCACACCGGAGGGGATGCAGTGATAGGGGCCCATACTTAGGGGTGTGGCTAGCCTACAAAGGGGGTGTGGCCAGCCTCCACAGAGGATTGAAATCCACAGATGTCTTGTGCAGTGTAATGCAACATATCTACCATGTATAATACAAGTGCACAGTCTGGAACCTGATCTCTAGAGGAAGGAGTGGGCCCTCATGCAGTGGGGCCTACCGGTAGTTTCCCTGGAACCCCTGTGGGCCAGTCCGACCCTGCTTTCTGGTCTAAAAATCCTGTGAGAAGTCGGCTCCGATTTGCATTGGGAGAGTAAAAGACGCATGCCATTACATTGGCCGAGTTTCAGAAAAAAATTGCTCATTGTAATGTCCGAGTTTGTGCGGCTTTTTCCAGGACACAAACTCTGCTTCCAATACATCCCGGCCTATGTGTCTGCTGCTTATACTCATCTTCACACATTTCACTGAACGAAGATACAGCAGTTATTGATTTTATGAAATATTATTTTTGAATTCTATTATTGTTCTTTTTATATATACTTTATATTGTGTGCGATTTATCTGCTTTGGATTGATAAAATATTTAAACAAATTTCCTGATCCTGTGCGTAGTCTTTGGGAATAGATGCATTAATTATACAAACATATTTTTACTTGAGAGTACCATAGCACAGTGATCCCTGTAGTGTTGCATGTTAACACATTTGTTATAATTTTTGTCAAGCACGATACAAATCTATTTTAATTAGATGTACTTTATATCATTATTTTTATTACATATTCAAGTTACAATCCCCATACTTCTCGCTGTTCAATTTTCTTTGCATTTTTTTTTGGCACCAAAAATTCCAGCGACCCTAACCCCATGTGCTGACATTCCAATGTCACCATACATTTGTGTATTATTAATAAAGTAATAGAACTATTGAATCACATATCAATGTTGTACAGTGTGTGTGTTAGACATAAATGTGTGTTTTTTGTGATTATGAATGTAACTTATGGATTACACATATTATAATATTACTTGTCGATTGTACATTCATTATTTTAACATGTAATTTATACATACAGTTGTGTTACTTGTGTATTACAGTCAGTATTTGCATAGTATAAATATAGTACTATTATTTGTTGATTATTTTACAGATGTGTTTCTCATACATTCATTTATGTTACCCGTGCTTAGTACATACATATATGTTAATTGTTTATTATAATATATGTACATAAGTGTTACATGTAGAAAATAATTACTGTAGTATTCGATATGTGTTGTTTAAACAGTCATGTTACACTAATATAGAAGCACAGTTACCTGTATATTGTGTCTGTTATTGTTACATGTGGATTATACATATAGTAACGCTGCTTATCTGTTGCACATTTGTGTCAGTACATTTGGATTATACTTAGAGTAGTGGAATTTGTGTTTGACACATGTATTATTGTGACTTGTGTTACACTTATCTTACTATTGTATTGTACACTAATGAGTTTGCCTTTGAGATGCTGTACGGAAACTTTCTGTAATGACATTGAACTGTAGATATGTGCGGTAGTCATGTTCAGAGGCCATGTTGTCTATTGCAGTAAAACCTGGAAACTGCCCAGTCCAAACTAAGATGTGTGTGTTCCCCGGTCCCCCTCCTCTGTGCCAGAGTGACAGTGACTGCCCAGGGGACAAAAAGTGCTGTAGCTCAACTTGTCGTCAGGAGTGTACAGACCCCATAGCATGTAAGTGTAAAATCTTAATTTACTGCACATTTATACTGAATAAATAGGGGTAACAATGACAAATATTATCTAAAGTGGGTAAAGGGGCAGAGAGGAGCCAAGATGCATTAGTGGTCTTAGGTATAATTATTTGTACAATGCTCTGGAGTCATATATAGAGTCCTGTGGTAGTAAAGGAAGATTTCGCCAATATAGATTGTATAGCACCACACATGGTCAGAGGCAGCTGGGCTTCACAGACAGTTTAGTAGTTCAACGTGAAGTGAAATACACGAGAGACAATAACAGGACACACATTGGAGACATCATAACCCAAAATGCCGCAGAATCCAGCCGACATGTAGTATATCCCGCCTCAGTCATACACAGATGTATGGACGTTGCACACCAAATTGATCAGTCTAAGCTAACAATGTAGATGTGTCACAATTGTTACACAATTTGTAAAAGTTGTACAGGCCCTGGAGCGCCAAGAGGGAATATTTTGCACGACTGGAGGAACCTGTAAGAAGGGACACATCTTTATGTTTGAATTATACAGAAGTTGCTAATGCCGTGGGATTGTGAGGTAGATAATAAATGGTATATATCAAAACACAATCGGCAGACCTTATATCTCATATGCCAGAAGGGCCAATGACCAGAAGGGCCGGTCTGAGCAAATTAGAGTATGGCTTGCCAAGCAATGCAGCCTTCTGGCTCTCTGCTTGTCCACCCGCCCTCCCTCCCTTACTCCTCCTTCCCTTACTCCTCCTTCCCTCTGTCCCACAGGGTGTGCGGCAAGGCCGGGCCCCCTGACTCCTGGCTCTCCCCAATGAGCTGTGACCACACCCACCTTGTCATGTGCACATGTCACCAGTGGGCACATGTCACCAGTGGGTTGCCAGGGCTGCCATGGCCCTAGCACATTCCTGCACACATTTGTAATTCTTGTAGTAAGTTCTAGAAACAGGAAAAAAATTGTGAAGTAATTGCAGAAATGAATAACATGAGCATCTATAGACATGTCCAGAGTGTGAAAGTGATTATATTATACATCTTGTATCAACTTGAAACTTTATCTGAGTATCAGTGTCTTTTTGCTGATTATGGGAAACTTATTCTTATAAAACAACCACAAATAAAGCACAATTGCCTAAATTTATTGTTTTATTATTTGTTAGCAGTTTCTTATATAGCGCAGCATATTCCGTTGCGCTTTACAATTAGAACAACAGTTATAGAACAAAACTGGGTAATAACAGACATAGAGGTAGGAGGGCCCTGCTCGCAAGCTTACACTCTGTAGGGAAATAGATATTGATACACAAGGATAGATGCTACCTATTGCATAATGGTCCACCAGATTGTTAAGTTCTTAATGGGTTGTATGATATTATCACCCCTCAATGTTGGCCAAATGTCAGGAGGAAAGAATAAAGAGAGTAAAGAAAGACAAAATATGTTATGTGTACTGTACAGAGAGGATGTAATTAGATAGGGAAGCACTGAAGGTTAAGTGGGTGGGTCTGGAATTTGATAGGCTTGTCTGAAGAGGTGAGTTTTCAGGGAACATTTAAAGGTTTGGAGACTAGAGGCAAGTCTTATTGTGCTTGGGAGGGCATTCCACAGAGTGGGTGAAGCGCGGGTAAAGTCCTGTAATTTTGAGTGGGAACAGGTAATACATGTGGAGGAGAGATGCAGATCTTGTGCAGAGTGAAGAGGTCGGGTAGGGAGATATTTTGAGATAAGTGAAGAGATGTATGATGGTGCAGTTTGGTTATTGGCCTTGAATGTATGTAAAAGTATTTTATATTTAACATGGTAGATACCGGTAACCAATGGAGGGACTGACAGAGCGGATCTGCAGACGAAGAACGTCTGGCGAGGAAGATTAGCCTAGCAGCTGCATTTAAAATTAATTGTAGTAGTGAGAGCCTATGTTTGGGAAGACCGGTCAGGAGACTATTACAATAATCAATGCGGGAGATGATGAGAGCGTGGATTAGAGCATGGATTATTATCCCTAAATAATATTTACAGTAGATAGCAATAGTAAAATTCTCAACATATGAAGCACACAATACAATAGCTGTAACAATGGCCCTCATTCCGAGTTGTTCGCTCGCAAGCTGCTTTTAGCAGCTTTGCACACGCTAAGCCGCCGCCTCTGGGAGTGAATCTTAGCTTATCAAAATTGCGAATGAAAGATTAGCAGAATTGCGAATAGACACTTCTTAGCAGTTTCTGAGTAGCTCCAGACTTACTCGGCATCTGCGATCAGTTCAGTGCTTGTCGTTCCTGGTTTGACGTCACAAACACACCCAGCGTTCGCCCAGGCACTCCTCCGTTTCTCCAGCCACTCCCGCGTTTTTCCCAGAAACGGTAGCGTTTTTTCGCACACACCCATAAAACGGCCAGTTTCCGCCCAGAAACACCCACTTCCTGTCAATCACATTATGATCACCAGAACGAAGAAAAAACCTTGTAATGCCGTGAGTAAAATACCTAACTGCATAGCAAATTTACTTGGCGCAGTCGCACTGCGGCCATTGCTCATGCGCATTAGCGACTAATCGCTCCGTTGCGAGAAAAAAATACAGAGCGACCAACTCGGAATGACCACCAATGTCTCTTTAGAGTGTTGCTCATTATTTGGTGAAATGACTGAGATGCTGTAAGTATCATAAACAGTGTAAAAGGAGAAATTACCAAATCACATTATTTTATCACATCTAGTATTTGTCTATTCTGAGGTAAATCCCACAAAATATAAAATACTACATTTATTTATAAGGTTGTCTGTAATGTAATGATTTATTACTTCTCAGACCAGTCTTACATGAGGCAACTGTCATAAAAAATATATATTAAAGGACCTGCATAAGATTTTAGTTAGGAAGAAAACCTCTGGATAGCTTGTTTGTTTTTATCTTCTTTCCGTGCAAAGCTTCCCTGTCAGGTGAGGATAACTCAGGGATCATGTTTAGGATTAAAGAGTCTTTCATCTGCCATTGGACATAAAGACATCTTTATGATGTCACAGTTATTGTTACAATACGTAAACGTGTTCTGTTATTCTCGATTTCTCTTACGTCCTAGAGGATGCTGGGGTCCATTTTAGTACCATGGGGTATAGATGGTTCCGCAGGAGCCTTCAGCACTTTAAGATTTTTTAACAGTGCGAACTGGCTCCTCCCTCTATGCCCCTCCTCCAGACCTCAGTTTAGAAAATGTGCCCGGGAGACTGGATGCACACTAGTGGAGCTCTACAGAGTTCTGCTGGAAAAGACTTTGTTAGGTTTTTTATTTTACAGGCAAGCTGCTGGCAACAGCTTCCCTGCTCCATGGGACTTAGGGGGGAAGTAGGAACCAACTTCTCAATTAGTTCAATGGCTCTGCTTCCGCTGACCGGACACCATTTGCTCCTGAAGGGTACTGAACACAGTCCTTGCCTGGCTGCTACTCACTCCCACAGCACTGCCGCCACCCCCTAACAGAGCCAGAAGTCAGAAGGCTGGTGAGTATTTATCGGAGACCCGCAGAGAGGGGCCCTCTGGTCATGTTGGCGGCATTAAGGTACCAGCGCAGCGTACGACGCTGCGCACAAACATGTTGCGCACAGTGTAGGGTGCGCGGGGGGGGGCGCGCTCTGAGGGACATGAAAAATAAAATCCGTACTCTCACTGGCGATAAAGTATACACAAGGGAGCCGCTGGTGTACATACCCCTACCAGTATAAATATTGTGTTCCTGAGGCTGAACCGCACCATTACAGGGGGCGGGGCTTCTACTCAGACTTGCTAGTAACACTTTGGCGCTATTTTCTCCTCACAGAGACGCCGGAGCGCTGATCCTGAGCGCTGCTTCTCCTCACACATCGCTGATACAAGTACCAGGGTGTTATAGAAGGGGAGGGAAGCACATCGTTTATTGAAGTCTGCGGGCTTCATATTGGAAAAATAGCGCTGTGGTTGTGTATTTATTGTATGCAATACATATAGGGCGCGAGGTGTGGACTGGCAATTCCCTCTGGGTCTCTCTGACAGACTTTAGGTAGATCTGTCCCCAATAGCTCCCCTGTGTGTGAGTGGTGTGACTGTACACGTGTGTACCATGTCTAGAGAAAGTTCTTCCCCAGGGGAACCCATTTTGGAGGCACAAGAGTGTTCTGAGCCTGTGTGGGTGAGAAAGCTGCAGAGTAATATGGCTAAGCTAGCAAAGAAATTCTCTGAGTCTGAACAACAGACAAAGCAATGGAGACTGTGGAGTCTGTGGAGGATGCACTGTTTGCTGATTCCTCCACGTCACCCACTCGGGACCCCTCCTGTACCCAGAAAAGGTCTTTGGCCCAAATTATGCAAAGGGACACTGACACAGATTCCGACACTGAAGTTGACACTGGAGATTTGAGGGGGGTAGACAAACTGGCTAAGAGCATTCAATGTATGATAGTCGCTATAAAAGAGGTGTTGGAATTTCCTGACACAACACCTCCACCTGAGGAAAAAGATTATTTTAAATTAATTGACTTTTCCTCCGTCTAAGGACTTAAATACATTCTTTGAGGAATCCTGGGCTAACCCAGAAAAGAAGTTTGTTATCCCTAGAAGGTTGCGGGTAGCGTACCCTTTCCCTGAAGAGGATAGGCGTAAGAGGGAGTCACCCCCAGTGATAGACACCTCAGTCTCTAGGTTGTCTAAGAAAATAATTTTACCTGCCCCAGGGTCAGCTTCATTAAAAGAACCTGCTGACCGCAAATTAGAGACGACTTTAAAGTCCAAAGATTCTGCAGGTTACTTGGTTGAGGCTATGAAGGACGTTGGCTTACTGGGCTCAAGGGCCCCTGCTATGGCGATTTCAGCCCGCAGGGAGCTATGGATCCACCATTGGAATGCTGACGCTGAATCCAAAAAGAAATATTGAGGCGCTCCCCTACAATGGTGAGGCCCTCTTTGGAGAGAAACTAGATGCCATGATATCAACTACTACATCTGGCAAGTCAGCATTTCTGCCGTCGTCAACTGCACCGGCTAAAAAAGTATATCATTCTAATACTATGCAGTCCTTTCGGCCCAACAAGTACAAAAAGGCTAAGAGTACCCCTTTTTTCACAGAAAAAGGTAAAAAATCTACAACACCGTCAGGCTCCCAGGAGCAGAAGTCAGCAACTACTTCTGCAAAATCCACAGCATGACGCTGGGGCTCCTCTGCGGAGTGCGATCGGGTGGGGGCACGTCTACTATTTTTCAGCCAAGTCTGGCTTCACTCAGACCTGGATCCTTGGATATTACAGATAGTATCCCAAGGTTACAGGTTGGAATTTCAAGACCTTCCCCATGCCGATTTTTCAAATCAGCCTTGCCAGTTTCTGCTCAGGACAGCACAAATGTCTTGAACGCAATACACAAACTATGTCAAGACAAAGTAATTTCCTTGGTTCCTGCCGAACAAAGGAATCAAGGCTTTTATTCAAGCCTGTTTGTGGTGCCGAAGCCGGATGGCTTGGTTAGACCGATTTTAAACCTAAAATCTCTGATCTTTATTTGAAAAGGTTAAAATTCAAGATGGAATGCTTGAAAGCGGTGATTTCCAGCTTGGAAGAAAAGGAATTTCTGGTGTCAGTGGACAGCAAGGATGCTTACTTGCATGTACCCATTTACCCGCCACATCAAGCATACCTGAGGTTTGCGGTTCAGGATTACCACTACCAATTCCAGACATTACCGTTCGGGCTCTCCACGGCTCCAAGAATATTCACCAAGGTGATGGCGGAGATGATGGTTCTCTTTCGCAAGCAAGGTGTCAACATAATTCCATACTTGGATGATCTCCTCATAAAAGCGAGATCCAGGAACAAGCTACTCCAAAACATAGCATTAACCCTGAAGGTACTTCAACAGCACGATTGGATCATCAACTTTCCAAAATCCCAGTTGGAACCGACAATGAAATTATCATTTATGGGAATGATACTGGACACCAAGGTACAGTGAGTATTTCTACCGGTGGAAAAGGCTCAGGAGATCCAGAGCATGGTCAAACAACTTTTGAGACCAAGAACAGTATAAATTCATCAGTGCATTCGCCTGTTGGGGAAAATGGTAGCGGCTTACTAGGCGCTACAATATGGTCGATTCCATGCCAGGGTTTTCCAGTGGGACCTACTGGACAAATGGTCCAGGTCGCATCTCCACATGCATCAAAGGATAACCTTGTCAGTGAAAGCCAGAATTTCGCTCCTGTGGTGGCTACAAATTCCTCACTTCCTGGAGGGACGCAGGTTTGGGATTCAGGCCTGCATCCTGGTGACCATGGATGCAAGTCTCCGAGGATGGGGAGCAGTCACACAAGGCAAAAGCTTCCAAGGAAGATGGTCAAGTCAAAAAACTCACCTTCACATAAACATTCTGGAGTTGAGAGCTGTGTACAACAGTCTTCATCAAGCGGCACACCTTCTTTAAGGTCGTTCCATACAGATCCAGTCAGACAATGTGACGGCAGTAGCCTACATAAACAGTCAAGGCGGAACAAAAAGCAGAGTGGCAATGGCAGAGGTGACAAAGATACTCCTCTGGGCAGAAAGACATGCAAAAGCTTTGTTGGCAATTTTCATTCCGGGAGTGGACAACTGGGAAGCAGACTTCCTCAGCAGACACGATCTCCATCCAGGAGAATGGGGCCTCCACCCAGAAGTCATTGCGGAGGTGGCAAGTTGTTGGGGCATTCCTCAAGTGGACATGATGGCATCACGCCTCAACAAGAAGCTTCAGAAATATTGTTCCAGGTCAAGAGACCCACAAGCACTAGCAATAGACGCACTGGTGACCCAGTGGGTGTTTCAGTCGGTGTATCTGTTCCCTCCACTTCCACTTATCCCAAAGGTTCTCAAGATCATTAGAAGAATAAGAGTTTGAGCAATTCACATTGCTCCAGACTGGCCAAGGAGGGCCTGGTATCCAGATCTTCAAGAGTTATTACTGGAAGATCCTCGGCCTATTCCTCTTCGCGAGGACCTGCTTCAGCAGGGGCCATTCGTTTATCAGGACTTACCGCGGCTGCGTTTGACGGCATGGCTGTTTAGCGCCAGATCCTAGCTCGTAAGGGTATTCCCACTGATGTCATTCCCACACTTATTCTTGCCAGGAAAGGGGTAACGTCCAAACATTATCATCGTATTTGGAGAAAATATGTATCTTGGTGTGAATCCAAGAAGTCTCCTGCTGTGGATTTTCAAATAGGACGACTTCTCCTATTTCTACAGGTGGGTGTGGATGCTGGATTGAGATTAGGGTCTATCAAGGTTCAGATTTCGGACTTGTCAGTTTTCTTTCAGAAACAGTTGGCTTCCCTTCTTGAGGTCCAGACATTCGTGTCAGGCTCCGGAGCCTTACCTCCGGCGGGGGCTCCCGCGGGTTACCATCCCGCTGGTTGGTGCGGCTGCAGTGGCAGGGAGCTGCTGGCGGCGAGTCCTTCTGGACGGATGTGCGGCTGCCAAGGGCCGGGGGCCTGGAGAGCCGGGCGCTGCGGCAGGGATTGCTGCAGTAAGGTCCTCTAGTGGTGACACAGTATAGTGTGTCAGAGACGGAAGCTGGCTAAAGCTGTGTGCTAACAGCTAAGTATGTCTCCTGTGCTGGGGGCAGCCATGTTACAGACCAGAGTATTACCAATGAAGTTCCCAATCTGTGTCCAGCCAATCCTGCGTGTTCTCCCCTTACAAGAGGGCTGGCTCAGAGGGAGAGTGCCAGTGCTTCATGTTACCTCCTTGTGAAAGGTTCTCCAGCTCTGTGCTCCCAGGTTACTTCTGGTTCCCTGGTCCTGGTTGTTCTCATCCATCGGTTACCTAAACGCTGCTGCAGTCCTGTTGTCTAACACCGTTGCCACTCGTGGAAGAACTTATGGGGTCCCAGGTCGTAGAGGAGCTCCAGGTGCTAACGGCGGTTTCTGCAGATGTCTTCATGTCTTCAAAGTCCAAGTTCTTCAGCCTTGTCTTTCAATCACAAACCACAGTCTTCATTTCTTCAAAGTCCAAGTTCTTCAGCTTCGTCTTTCAATCACAAACCACAGTCTTCATTTCTTCAAAGTCCAAGTTCTTCAGCCTCGTCTTTCAATCACAAAGCACAGTCTCCATTTCTTTGAAGTCCAAGTTCTTCAGCCTAGTCTTTCAATCACAAACCGCAGTCTTCATTTCTTCAAAATCCAAGTTCTTCAGCCTCGTCTTTCAATCACAAACCACAGTCTTCATTTCTTAAAAGTCCAAGTTCTTAAGCCTTGTCTTTTAATCATAAAACACAGTCTTCAGTTCTTCTTTACCGGAGTTCTTCAGCTTTACTCTTCAATTCATTTAACCATAGACTCTGATTCTTCCAGTTTCTTCAATTGCTCCAATATTTATGTACAGCCTGATTATTCATTAAAACTACAGTTATCTTCCTATGAAGTACTCCTTTTCTTTACACCCTCTGGCCAACATTAACACTTAGTTTGGCTTCCACCCCATGAGGAGGAATTACATTCAGCCACCTCGTTTGTTCTCCTCACAGGTAGCTGTCCCTTCGGGCAAAGCTCGGTTGTCTGAACCCCAACTTATGCCGAGCGTGACAGTTCTTGAAGGGGGTTCTGCACATCCAACCTCCCTTTGTGCCTCCTGCGGTGCCATGGGATCTTAACGTGGTGCTGCAGATCCTTAAATCGGACTGGTCTGAGCCTCTGCAAGAGGTGGAGTTGAAGTTTCTCACTTGGAAAGTGGTCATGCTGTTGGCCTTGGCCTCAGGCAGACGAGTATCTGAGTTAGGAGCTCTGTCACACAAGAGTCCTTATTTAATATTTCATGAAGATAGGGCTGAACTGAGAACACGTCAGCACTTTCTTCCGAAGGTCGTGTCTTCTTTCCATATCAACCAACCTGTGGTGGTGCCAGTGGATTCAGACACCTCAGCCATTTCAAAGTCCTTGGATGTCGTCAGAGCATTGATGACTTATGTTGCAAGAACGGCTCGGATAAGGAAAACAGAATCTTTGTTTGTCCTCTATGACCCCAACAAGATTGGGGGTCCTGCTTCTAAGCAGTCTATTGCATGCTGGATCAGGGGTACCATTCAGCACGCTCATTCCATGGCAGGATTGCCGTTACCGACTTCGGTAATAGCACACTTTACAAGAAAAGTGGGTTCGTCCTGGGTGGCTGCCCGGGGTGTCTCGGCTATGTAAATCTGCCGAGCTGCTACTTGGTCAGGTGCAAACACGTTTGCTATGTTTTATAAGTTTGACACCTTGGCTGTTGACGACCTAAAGTTTGGTCAGTCAGTTCTGCAGAAACATTAGCACTTTCCCGCCTGTACTGGGAGCTTTGGTACATCCCCATGGCACTAAAATGGACCCCTGCATCCTCTAGGACGTAAGAGAAAATAGGATTTTAATTACCTGCCGGTAAATCCTTTTCTCGTAGTCCGTAGAAGATGCTGGGCGCCCACCCAGTGCTCATTTTTCCTGCCGATTACGTTTATCTTTTTGCACACATGTGTTCAGTTGTTGACAGCGGTTGCTGTTGTGTTATACATGCTGGTTGGCATGATTTGTGTTAAAGGCCATGTTAGCCGACATGTTTTTTGTGTATGGTGTGAGCTGGTGTGAATCTCGACACAAGTTTAATAGTGATTCCGCTCTCGAAAATGTCAGTCTCCTCGGGCACAGTTCCTATACTGAGGTCTGGAGGAGGGGCGTAGAGGGAGGAGCCAGTTCACACTGTTAAAAAGTCTTAAAGTGCCAAAGGCTCCTGCGGAACCATCTATACCCCATGGTACTAAAATGGACCCCAGCTTCCTCTACAGACTATGAGAAAAGGATTTACCGGCAGTTAAATTAAAATCCCATTTTTCTTTACTACAGGTCTAAATGTTCACTTGAATATATATTTCCTTTGTCTAATAAGTATTAATCTATCAACCATTAATTGTCATGGCTGTAGTTTTGTGAACCCGGCGTGTATGTGAAGTCCATGTGGGTAACTGGAGGACTGTGTGTATATTGGCTGATCTGTGGGGATCAGTGAGATGAAGAGCTCACGGAAAACTATGCACAATGAAGTAGGTACTAAAAGTAAGAATTTATGGAGTAACGATTACTAACAGAGGCTGAGGTTACCCCAATGACTGAACTGAAGAATGGAATTAATAATTGTGTAACGATGCTGTAGCACTCTGTATGAAGAACAATGACTGTGGCTGTGACTTTAAGACGAGGCTGTAGAAGAACTGAAGACTGTGGCTGTGACCTTAAGATGAGACTGAAGAATACTGTGACTGTCTTTAAGACAAGACTGAAAAATACTGATGCTGTGTCTTTAAGACGAGAGTGAATAATACTGTGACTGTATCTTTAAGACGAGACTGAATAATACTGATGCTGTGTCTTTAAGACGAGACTGAAGAAAACTGCAGTTGTGTTTTTAAGACGAGACTGATACTGGATATTACTGGTAACATAACTGTAATCCGGACTGGGTAAAAAAAGAGCAGAGTTTTAAAGGAACTTAGGTAATAGTGTTACCTCTTAGGGAGCTTAGCTACTAAGCTCACACTGATCTGTGTGACTCAATGAACTGGCAGATCCTGTAACACGTCTCTCTACTTATACCTCTTGGTTCTTTGTGATTGGAGTCAGGTGATTCAGGGAGTCTCAGGCTGGCACAGGATTGGACAGCTCATGGTCAGGTGATCAGACCCTGTCACATCAGTACTCCAGGTCAGGCTCTGATGTGGAGTGAGGCCTAGCAGTCTGGAAAAACACTGAAGCCTGATCTTCTACAAATGAACAGAGGATGCTGACTTTTAGGCCTAAACTCCAGATTGCTGAACACAGTGAAGTTTCAAATTCTGCTCACAGCTGATTACTGATTCCTCAGTGGAATTCCTACTCAAGTGGCTTAATCAAGAAAGCAACACATATTTGCAGTCTTCATGCTGAGCTGAAACAAATGCAGGTTATAGGATTTGCTGAGGTACTGTAAGCCACAGAATATGAGAAATACAGTCAGTATCATGACTATACTCTTCAAGGGTGGACTCCAGACACCCATCTTGAAACTTAGGGGAACTTGAAAATTTCATACAGAAGAACCTAAGACCTTCGTTGATGCCTCTTCTTCTTACGGGAACATCTGGATTTGACCACGGAGAGTGGGATTTCCTGTAAGAAAAAAAGCTTCCTCAGAAAATACAAGACCTCCCAGGAAAGGAGTAGCATCATAAACTGGATCAAATTCAGAGTCTGAGTCCAAGTCTAATGGAAGATACAAATCTCCCTTATGAGAACTTAATTAACTGGAGAATCCTGGAAGTAACTTGATGCAGAAGATTGGAAAAACAGGAGGTTTGAGAAAAATCAGAAGACCTCAAATTCTGAATGACCAATGAAGCCAGAGGATCAGAATACTTAGGAGATACACAGTTTGTATATGACAGAGAAGTGCACTGGAGTTTTAAATTATTTGGTGGAGAACTTAGAATTGGGCAAGGAATGACTCCTAGATGACCAGTTTTAATGATCAGATTCTTACAGGAAGAGATACTTGGATTATCTTTGGAGAGACAGCACAAACTTCCTTTTGTAGCAGACTGTGGTAAGGATGAACTGGAATTCTTTATGGAGTATGAGTTCTTAATAAAGTCAGGTTTTGAGGGTTTTAAAATCTTTTATCACTGCATTACTGAAAGTCTTTAAATCATGGAGCACAGGATCATTACTCTCAAAAAGCGTGTTAGCCCACTCCAAAGCAATTCCTCTGAATGTCTGTAACAGATATCAAGCAACATTGAAAGGAGTTACTGCACATGAAGGATCTGACTCCATCAGAGTGAGAAATCGATTAACTAGAGTGACATATTGTAATAAATCTCCATCAAAGTAAATAGGTGATAAAGCATCGAATGAAAGCTTAGTGGCTGAGACTGATGACGCACTCTCAGGAGCTGGATTGGAATTGGTTTGAGGAATGTCAGACTGATGAGAGAATATCCTTTCTGAAGTTGTCTGGCTGAAATCCTCATTTGAGACTGAGAAATCACTTGAAATCTCCTTCTGGATGGGGATGCTAGTAATTCTCCCTGGAGCTGCGACACTTGCATCTGCAACTGAGGTAAACGACTCTGGTGACTTGACTGAGGAAGCAACATCAGAATCCCTCTCAGCAATATTAGCCTGAAGTCCTTTATCCAAACCAGCAGATTGAACAATAGGTTGCTCAGAAAAACTTAGGAACAAAGCTGAGGAAGCTGTAATCAGATTGATGTCCAGATCTGTAGCATTAGAATGCTCAACAGTTACTGAATGAATAATTTTACTTGGAGTAGAAGAAACTAGTGGATCTTTTGAAAAAAAATATGGGACTGGATTGATCCCTGATCTCTGTGTACCACATCTGTGTCACCCCTGTCTGTCTACCCCTCCCCTTTAGAATGTAAGCTCTCACGAGAAAGGCCATCTTTCCTCATGTGCTTATTCTTTTCTTACTTTAATAATCTTCAACTGCACCAAATCCTGCAGTCTTCTACCACCTGATACTTATTTCAGTGTCATCTGCTGATGTAGCTATGTTTATTTACCATGTACTTGTCCTATATTGTCTATAACTGTAAGTTGCTGTTTTCCTATTTTGATTATTGTTTATGTACTCTGTAATCGGGCACTGTGGAACCTTGTGGCACCATATAAATAAGGGATAACAATAATTGATTCCGCGTGAGCTTGAACTTTCTGGAACCGGAGGAGACTGACAAGGCAGGACCTGGAGTGTTGCTGGACAGGTTGGAACCGGGACGGACTGACCAGGATGAGCCTGGATTATTGCTGAAAGGGATGGAACCGGGATGGACTGACCAGGTTGGACCTGGAGTATTGCTGGACCGGCTGGAACCGGAGGAGACTGAACCAGACAAACAGTTGGAACCAGATTGAGTCCAGATGAACTTGAACCAGCTGCGACCAGAGGAGTCTTCGGATTGATGGATAAAACCAGATTAGAGCCAAAGATGGTTGAATTGGCTGGAACCAATTGAGACTGAACCGGACATATGGAAGGGACCAGATTGAGTCTGGACGAACTTGAACCGGCTTTGACCGTCAGAGTCTTTGGACCTACGGATGGAACCAGATTGGGTCCAGAGATACTTGAATTGTCTGGAACCGAAAAAGACTTAATTAGACATGGATGGGACCAAATTAAGTTTGGATGAACTTGAGCTGGCAGGAACTAAATCTGAAAGTTCAGGCGGCCCATCCTGGACCTGGACCATGCTGACTGCAAACATGATATTGCTCTCGGAAGGTGGTGGGCAAGAGTCTGTGTCTGCATCTGTGGCTTTAAGAATTCCTTCTGGGAACTTGGCTTGGATACCTCCCTTGGGGCTGAAACTCTGGAGACCCCACCTGGGGTTAGCAAGTCAAACACATTACTTAGGATAGACAAATCTAGCATCCCTCCTGGGGTTAACAGATTAGACACCTCTCCTTTAGAAGAAGACTCAGGTGTCCCTTCTGGAGTCTTAACATCAGATGCCCTTCCTGTGGTCAGCAAATCAAATGCCTCCTCAGTGGCTGCAGGGTCTAAAGTCCTTTCTAGCACTGGAAGTTTAGTTGCCCCTCATTGGGCTGCAGAAACTGATGCCCCATCTTGGGCTGGAGAAACTGATACCCCACCTTGGACTGCAGAAACATATGCCCCTTCTTGGGCTGCAGACACAGATGCACCTCCTTGGGCTGCAAAAACAGATGTCCCACCTTGGGCTGCAGAAATGGACCCCTCTGTGACTTTAAGTGACAACATTATTTTCTGATCACTGAACATGTGGATAGGGTCTTTTAATCACAGGACCATATTCACAAATTTGAGTCTCTTTTTGGGGAGTCTTCTTGTCACCCCTATCAGCAGTAGCAGGATCGGCTACAGTAGGTGACTTGTAGACATGAGTGCTATGGTACTGAGATATTTCACTGTTTCTTGGCTTGCGAGGAATGAAATCCCTATGACACTGGCATTCAGCTTCAGAGAGCTTGGGCCGTGGATAGCTCTGATGTACAACTTATCTTTGCACAGTGGATCAGTCTTTAGTAACTGGATGGGACAAAACAGGCTCAACTAAGTCAGTGGTATTCCTGAGGAGTCCAGGCATCACAGAAAGAATACTAGTCAAAAGTTCTTGTAACTATATTAACATCTGGTAGAGAAACTGCAGTTGGTCAGGAGTCTGAGTACAAAGAGTCTGAGAATAACTGGAGGAGTTCCACTACACACACTGTGCCAATTGATGCTGAGTCGACTCCAAACCCTCCAAACAACGTACAATATTGCTTAGGATGTCTTTCATCAGACAAACACTTTCAGCTGGGTCCATGTGGCCAGTTCCTATTGTCATGATTGTAGTTTATGTGAAGTCCATGTGGGTAACTGGAGGACTGTGTGTATATTGGGGATCATTCCAAGTTGATCGCTAGCTGCCGTTGTTCGCAGCGCAGTGATCAGGCTAAAAATCAGCATTTTTGCACATACGTATGCACCGCAATGCACACGCATGACTTACAGGTACAAAGTCCTTTGTGGTTTTGCACAGGTTCTAGCAAACCTTTCATTCGCATGGCACAACGCAGGAAGATTGACATGAAGTGGGCGTTCCTGGGTGTTAACCGACCGTTTTTAGTGAGTGCTTAGAAAAACGCAGGCTTGTCAGGGAAAACGCAGGCGTGGCTGGACAAATGCTGGGCAGGTGTGTGATGTCAAAAGCCGTCCCACCATCATTAAAATAACTACAGGGATGGTCTTATTTTGCACAAAAAGAGTTTGCAGGCACTTCTGCAAAGCGAAAATACACTCCCCAGTGGGCGGCAGCAAAGCATTTGCATGGCTGCTAAAAACTCAGAATGACCCCCATTGGCTGATCTGTGGGAATCAGTGAGATGAAGTGCTCAAGGAAGACTATGAATGATGAAGTAGGTACAAAAAGTAAGATTTAATGGAGTAACGATAACTCACAGAGGCTGAGGTTACCCCAATGACTGAACTGAAGAATGGAGTTAATAATTGTAAAACGATGCTGTAGCACTCTGTATGAAGAACAATTTCTGTGACTATGACTTTAAGATGAGGCTGAAGAAGAACTGAAGACTGTGGCTGTGAATTTAAAATGAGACTGAAGAATACTGTGATGTGTCTTTAAGACGAGCCTGAATAATACTGATGCTGTGTCTTTAAGACGAGACTGAAGAATACTGCAGCTGTGTCTTTAAGATGAGACTGAAGAATACGGTGACTGTGTCTTTAATATGAGACTGAATAATACTGATGCTATGTCTGCAAGAGAAGACTGAAGAATACTGCAGATGTGTCTTTAATATGAGACTTAAGAATTCTGTGACTGTCTTTAAGACAAGACTGACACTGGATATAACTGGTAACACAACTGTAATCCGGACTGGGTAGCAAAAGAGCAGTGTTTTACAGGAACTAAAGTAATAGTGTTATCTCTTAGGGAGCTCAGCTACTAAGCTCACACTGAGCTGTGTGACTCAAGGAACTGGCAGATTCTGTAACACATGTCTCTCTACTTATACATCTTGGTTCTTTGTGATTGGTGATTAGAGTCAGGTGATTAAGGGAGTCTCAGGCTGGCACAGGATTGCATAGCTCAAGGTCAGGTGATCTGATCCCTATCATGTCAGTACTCCAGGTCAAGCTCTGATGTGGAGTGAGGCCTAGCAGGCTGTAAAAACACTGAAGCCTGAACTTCTACAAATGAACAGAGGATGCTGACTTTTAGGCCTAAACTCCAGATTGTTGAACACAGCTAAGAATCAAATTCTGCTAACAGCTGATTACTGTTTCCTCAGTGGAATTCCTACTCAGGTGGATTAATCAAGAAAGCAACAATGATTTGCAGTCTTCATGCTGAGCTGAAACAAATGCAGGTTATAGGATATGCTGAGGTACTGTAAGCCACATCATATGAGAAATACAGTCAGTATCATGACAATAATATGTTAAGTATCAGAGTCTCCAGAATATTAAGATATCTGCACACATCTTAGTAATTCTCTTAATTTTTATCATATCATCATCTTTTATCTGTCCCCATGCAGTCAGGGAATTTTTATTTGATCAGTTTCTGCATTGAATGGTTGACTGAATTGTGTATACTGAGTAAATCTGGGCTAAGTCCTGACCACCCTTTTCTGTAAAAATATTATCATTCTCTTTATTAATGTCACATGTATCCTTTTTTCTCATATTTCTTCTACTTCTTTTTTCTTTTTTTCTTTCTTCATTTTTCATCATCCTGCTTGCTACTTACTTCTTCCTATTCCATATTCTTCTTTAATCGTCTTTCTTCCTTGATTCTTTCTTCCCTCTCCTCTTCTTCTTCTTTCTTTCTTTCTTTCTTTCTTTCTTTCTTTCTTTCTTTCTTTCTTTCTTTCTTTCTTTCTTTCTTTCTTTCCTAGCATGTGCAAACGCAGTTGGGATGAGAGTCAGTGTAACTAGGTGGAGTGAAGAGGTTGGGTGGGAGTGTGAGTGCAGTTAAGGTCATCAATGTAAGTAGGCAAGGACTGAGTGAGGGCTTTGAAAATAAGTGTAAGAATTGTTATGTATAACTCCAGATAAAATAAACATAGGTAAAAAGTTATAATGGTAACATGAACAAGGTATGTCTGCCTAGTCACCACAGTAATGTTACAGAGTTAAATCAAAAGGTGTATCCTATGTAATGAATAATTGCATTGTCTTTCCATGTACTTGATGCTTTAAAAAAATATGTGTATCTTTCATGAATATAATAATTTTTAAGCTAATATGTAAAATATTTTTGACAAGATCAAGTCAATGGCAATTATCAGTAGAACAGTCAAACATTCACAACAAAATGTAAAAAAAATACTAAATAAAATTGCATATCATAAAAATGAAGAAACATATAAAAATAATCAGGAGCAATGTGTTTAACTTGAACTAGTCATAAAAAGGTACTTCTCTTTTTCTTATAGGAATTATTTACACTTTGTGGATTGTATCCATGGAATTGAAAAGAATGAAGAACAGGAAGATATTGCACTCTCTGTGCTTCTGTTTGTGACCAATAAATCTAATCTACAAGTTGGATTCACTCCCACTGTGACAGGGCTGTCACCAATATAATCATTAAAAATATATCTCTGCTTTACTCAAGAGTTTTTATTTTGAAAACATAAAGTTTCTCTCTAATTTTTGAGTTTTGTATTGTCTTTAAAAATAGTTTAAACACTAATTCTACATGCCAGCTGAGGTTTCTATGTGTGCAATCATAAAAAACAATGCAGTTTTTTTATGGAACTACTACGAATGCCTAATAAAAGCACTTTAATTGCAAAATGACAAAACAAAAACATATGGAGACTGCAAGCATCGATCTCGCTACCACTTGCATGCTAAGTGAGCGCTCTACCATTTGAGCTAATTCCCCATGAGCATGTGTGCAGTTTCAGAATATAGGCACTGGAATATCATGTCAATATATATTGAAAGTTTTTATAAGCTTTCCTTCAAAATATTCTCTTTTTATAGAAAACATAAAGTTTCTCTCCCATTTTTGAGTTTTGTATTGTCTTTAAAAATAGTTTAAACACTAATTCTCCATGCCAGCTGAGGTTTCTATGTCTGCATTCATAAAAAAACAACACAGTTTTTTATTGAACTACTACGAATGCCTAATGAAAGCACTTGAATTGCAAAATGACAAAACAAAAACACATGGAGAATGAGAGCATCGATCTCGCTGCCTCTCGCATGCTAAGCGAGTGGTTTACCATTTGAGCTAATTCCCCAGGAGCACATGTGACTTTTCAGAATATAGGCACTGGAAGATAATGTCATTATATATTGAAAGTTTTTATAAGCTTTCCTTCAAAATATTCTCTTTTTATAGAAAACATAAAATTTCTCTCCCATTTTTGAGTTTTGCATTGTCTTTAAAAATAGATTAAACACTAATTCTCCAAGCCAGCTGAGCTTTCTATGTCTGCAATCATAAAAAACAACCCAGTTTTTTATGGTACTATACGAATGCCTAATAAAAGCATTGAATTGCAAAATGACAACAAAAGAACAAATGGAGTATGCGAGCATCGATCTCTCTACCTCTCACATGCTAAGCGAGCGCTCTACCATTTGAGCTAATGCCCCATGAGCACATGTGACTTTTCAGAATAAAGGCACTGGAAGATCATGTCATTATATATTGAAAGTTTTTATAAGCTTTCCTTCAAAATATTTTCTTTTGATAGAAAATGTAAAGATTCTCTCTCATTTTTGAGTTTTGTATTGTCTTTAAAAATAGATTAAACACTAATTCTCCATGCCAGCTGAGATTTCTATGTCTGCAATCATAAAAAAACAACCCAGTTTTTTATGGAACTACTACGAATGACTAATAAAAGCACTTGAATTGCAAAATGACAACAAAAAAACATATGAAGAATGCGAGCATCGATATCGCTACCTCTCACATGCTAAGCGAGCGCTCTACCATTTGAGCTAATTCCCCATGAGCACATGTGACTTTTCAGAATATAGGCACTGGAAGATCATGTCATTATATATTGAAATTTTTTATAAACTTTCCTTCAAAATATTTTCTTTTTATAGAAAACATAAAGTTTCTCTCCCATTTTTGAGTTTTGTATTGTGTTTAAATATTGTTTAAACACTAATTCTCCATGCCAGCTTATGTTTCTATGTCTGCAATCACAAAAAACTACCCAGTTTCTTATAAAACTTCTACGAATGCCTAATAAAAGCACTTGAATTGCAAAAAAAACAACATATGGAGAATGCGAGCATCGATCTCGCTACCTCTCACATGCTAAGTGAGCGCTCTATCATTTGAGCTAATTCCCTATGAGCACATGTGACTTTTCAGAATATAGGCACTGGAAGATCATGTCATTATATATTGAAAGTTTTTATAAGCTTTCCTTCAAAATATTTTCTTGTTATAGAAAACGTAAGGATTCTCTACCATTTTTGAGTTTTGTATTGTCTTTAAAAATAGATTAAACACTAATTCTCAATGCCAGTTGAGGATTCTATGTCTGCAATCATAAAAAACAACCCAGTTCTTTATGGAACTACTATGAATACCTAATAAAAGCACTTGAATTGCAAAATGACAAAACAAAAACATATGGAGAATGCGAGCATCGATATCGATACCTCTTGCATGCTAAGTAAGCGCTCTACCATTTGAGCTAATTCCCTATGAGCACATGTGACTTTTCTGAATACAGGCACTGGAAGATCATGTCATTATATATTGAAAGTTTTTATAAGCTTTCCTTCAAAATATTTTTTTTTTTAGAAAACATAAAGATTCTATCCCTTTTTTGAGTTTTGTATTGTCTTTAAAAATAGTTTAAACACTAATTTTCCATGCCAGTTGAGGTTTCTAAGTCTGCAATCATAATGACATGTGACAATTCAGAATATAGGCACTGGAAGATCATGTCATTATATATTGAAAGTTTTTATAAGCTTTCCTTCAAAATATTCTCTTTTTATAGAAAACAAAGTTTCTCTCCCATTTTTGAGTTTTGTATTGTCTTTAAAAATAGATAAAACATTAATTCTCCATGCCAGCTGAGGTTTCTATGTCTGCAATCATAAAAAACAACCCAGTTTTTTATGGAACTACTACGAATGCCTAATAAAAGCACTTGAATTGCAAAATGACAAAAATAATAATAATATGGAGAACGCGAGCATCGATCTTGCTACCTCTCCCTTGCTAAGCGAGTGCTCTACCATTTGAGCTAATTCCCCATGAACACATGTGACTTTTCAGAATATAGGCACTTTCAGATCAAGTCATTATATATTGAAAGTTTTTAAAAGCTTTCCTTCAAAATATTTTCTTTTTGTAGAAAACATGAAGATTCTCTCTCATTTTTGAGTTTTGTATTGTCTTTAAAAATAGATTAAAAACTATTTCTTCCTTACCAGATGAGGTTTCTATGTCTGCAATCATAAAAAACAACATAGGTTTTTTGGAACTACTACGAATGCCTAATAAAAGCACTTGAATTGCAAAATGACAAAACAAAAACATATGGAGCATCGATCTCACTACCTCTCACATGCTAAGCGAGTGGTCTACCATTTGAGCTAATTCCCCATGAGCACATATGATGTTTCAGAATATAGGCACTGGAAGATCATGCCATTATATATTGAAATTTTTTATAAGCTTTCCTTCAAAATATTCTCTTATTATAGAAAACATAAAATTTCTCTCCCATTTTTGAGTATTGTATTGTCTTTAAAAATAGTTTAAACACTAATTCTCCATGCCAGCTGAGGTTTCTCTGTCTCATAAAAAACAACCCAGATTTTTATGGAACTACTATGAATGCCTAATAAAAGCACTTGAATTGCAAAATGACAAAACAAAAACATATGGAGAATGCGAGCATTGATCTCGCTACCTCTCGCAGGTTAAGCAAGCGCTCTACCATTTGAGCTAATTCCCCATGAGCACAAGTGTCTTTTCACAATATAGGCACTGGAAGATCATGTCATTATATATTGAAAGTTTTTATAAGCTTTCTTTCAAAATATGTTCATTTTATAGAAAAAGTAAAGATTCTCTCCCATTTTTGAGTTTTGTATTGTCTTTAAAAATAGTTTAAACACTAATTATCCATGCCAGCTGAGGTTTCTATGTCTGTATTCATAAAAAAACAACACAGATTTTTATGGAACTACTATGAATTCCTAATAAAAGCACTTGAATTGCAAAACGACAAATCAAAAACATATGGGGAATGTGAGCATTGATTTCGCTACCTCTCGCATGCTAAGCGAGCGCTCTACCATTTGAGCTAATTCCCCAAGAGAACGTGTGAGTTTTCAGAATATAGTCACTTGAAGATTATGTCATTATATATTGAAAGTTTTTATAAACTTTCCTTCAAAATATTCTCTTTTTATCGAAAACGTAAAGATTCTCTCCCATTTTTGAGTTTTGTATTGTCTTTTAAAATAGATTAAACCCTAATTCTCCATGCCAGCTGAGGTTTCTATGTCTGCAATCATAAAAAACAACCCAGTTTTTTATGGAACTACTACGAATGCCTAATGAAAGCACTTGAATTGCAAAATAACAAAACAAAAACATATGTAGAATACGAGCATCGATGTCGCTACCTCTCGCATGCTAAGCGAGCACTCTACCATTTGAGCTAATTACCCAAGAGTACATGTGAAGTTTCAGAATATAGTCACTTGAAGATCATGTCATTATATATTGAAAGTTTATATAAGCTTTCCTTCAAAATATTCTCTTTTTATAGAAAACATAAAGTTTCTCTCCCATTTTTGATTTTTTTATTGTCTTTAAAAATAGTTTAAACACTAATTCTCCATGCCAGCTGAGGTTAATATGTCTGCAATCATAAAAAACAACCCAGTTTTTTATGGAACTACTACGAATGCCTAATAAAAGCACTTAAATTGCAAAATGACTAAACAAAAACATATGGAGAATGCGAGCATCGATGTCACTACTTCTCACATGCTAAGCGAGTGCTCTGCCATTTGAGCTATTCCTCATGAGCACATGTGAATTTTCAGAATATAGGAACTGGAAGATCATGTCATTATATATTGAAAGTTTTCATAAGCTTTCCTTCAAAATATTCTCTTTTTATATAAAACATAAAGTTTCTCTCCCATTTTCGAGTTTTGTATTGTCTTTAAAAATAGTTTAAACACTAATTCTACATGCCAGATGAGGTTTCCCTGTTTACAATCATAAAAAACAACCCAGATTTTTATGGAACTACTACGAATGCCTAATAAAAGCACTTGAATTGCAAAAGGACAAAACAAAAACATATGTAGAATGCGAGCATTGATCTTGCTACCTCTCGCATCCTAAGCGAGCGATCTACCATTTGAGCTAATTCCCCACAAACACATGTGACTTTTCAGAATTTAGGCACTGGAAGATTATGTAATTATATATTGAAAGTTTTTATAAGCTTTCCTTCAATATATTCACTTTTTATAGAAAACGTAAAGATTCTCTCCCATTTTTGAGTTTTGTAATGTCTTTAAAAATAGATTAAACACTAATTCTCCATGCCAGCTGAGGTTTCTATGTCTACAATCATAAAAAACAACATATTTTTTAATGGACCTACTATGAATGCCTAATAAAAGCACTTGAATTGCAAAATGACAAAACAAAAACATATGGAGAAAGCGAGCATCGATCTCGCTACTTCTCGCATGCTAAGGGAGCGCTCTACCATTTGAGCTAATTCCCCATAAGCACATGTGACTATTCCGAATATAGGCACTGGAAGATCATGTCATTATATATTGAAAGTTTTTATAAGCTTTCTTTCAAAATATTTTCTTTTTATAGAAAACGTAAAGATTCTCTCCCATTTTTGAGTTTTGTATTGTCTTTAAAAATAGTTTAAACACTAATTATCCATGCCTGCTGAGGTTTCTATGTCTGCAGTCATAAAAAACAACCCAGTTTTTTATAGACCTACTACGAATGCCTAATAAAAGCACTTGAATTGCAAAATGACAAAACAAAAACATATGGAGAATACGAGCATCGATCTCGCTACCTCTCACATGCTAAGTGAGCGCTCTACCATTTGATATAATTCCCCATGAGCACATGGGACTTTTCAGAATATAGGCACTGGAAGATCATGTCATTATATATTGAAAGTTTTTAGAAGCTTTACTTCATAATATTCTCTTTTTATAGAAAACAAAGTTTCTATCCCATTTTTGAGTTTTGTATTGTCTTTAAAAATAGTTTAAACACTAATTCTCCATGCCAGCTGAGGTTTCTATGTCTGCAATCATAAAAAACAACCCAGTTTTTATGGGACTGCTATGAATGCCTAATAAAAGCACTTGAATTGCAAATTGACAAAACAAAACCATATGGAGAATGTGAGCATCAATGTCGCAATCTCTCGCATTGTAAGCAAGCGCTCTACCATTTGAGCTAATTCCCCATGTGCACATGTTACCTTTCAGAATATAGGCACTGGAAGATCATGTCATTATATATTGAAAGTTTTTATAAGCTTTCCTTCAAAATATTCTCTTTTTATAGAAAACATAAAGTTTCTCTCCCATTTTTGAGTTTTGTATTGTCTTTAAAAATACTTTAAACACTAATTCTCCATGCCAGCTAAGGTTTCTCTGTCTGCAATCATAAAAAACAACTCAGATTTTTATGGAACTACTATGAATGCCTAATAAAAGCACTTGAATTGCAAAATGACAAAACAAAAACATATGGAGAATGCGAGCATTGATCTCGCTACCTCTCGTATGTTAAGAAGGCGCTCTACCATTTGAGCTAATTCCCCAAGAGAACATGTGGCTTTTCAGAATATAGTCACTTGAAGATCATGTCATTATATATTGAAAGTTTTTATAAGCTTTCCTTCAAAATATTCTCTTTTTATAGAAAACATAAAGATTCTCTCCCATTTTTGAGTTTTGTAATGTCTTTAAAAATAGTTTAAACACTAATTCTCCATGCCAGCTGAGGTTTCTATGTCTGCAATCATAAAAAACAACCCAGTTTTTATGGGACTGCTATGAATGCCTAATAAAAGCACTTGAATTGCAAATTGACAAAACAAAACCATATGGAGAATGTGAGCATCAATGTCTCAATCTCTCGCATGGTAAGCAAGCGCTCTACCATTTGAGCTAATTCCCCATGTGCACATGTTACCTTTCAGAATATAGGCACTGGAAGATCATGTCATTATATATTGAAAGTTTTTATAAGCTTTCCTTCAAAATATTCTCTTTTTATAGAAAACATAAAGTTTCTCTCCCATTTTTGAGTTTTGTATTGTCTTTAAAAATACTTTAAACACTAATTCTCCATGCCAGCTGAGGTTTCTATGTCTGTAATCATAAAAAACAATCCAGTTTTTTATGGAACTACTATGAATGCCTAATAAAAGCACTTGAAATGCAAAATGACAAAACAAAAACATATGGAGAATGCGAGCATCGATCTCGCTACCTCTCACATGCTAATCGAGCGCTCTACCATTTGAGCTAATTCCCCAAGAGCACATGTGACTTTTCAGAATATAGTCACTTGAAGATCATGTCATTATATATTGAAAGTTTTTATAAGCTTTCCTTCAAAATATTCTCTTTTTATAGAAAACGTAAAGATTCTCTCCAATTTTTGAGTTTTGTATTGTCTGTAAAAATAGATTAAACACTAATTCTCCATGCCAGCTGAGGTTTCTATGTCTACAATCATAAAAACAACATAGTTTTTAATGGACCTACTACGAATGCCTAATAAAAGCACTTGATTTGCAAAATGACAAAACAAAAACATATGAAGAATGTGAGCATCGATCTCACTACCTCTCGCATGTTAAGCGAGCGCTCTACCATTTGAGCTAATTCCCCATGTGCACATGTGACATTTCAGAATATAGGCACTGGAAGATCATGTCATTATATATTGAAAGTTTTTATAAGCTTTCCTTCAAAATATTCTCTTTTGATAGAAAACATAAAGTTTCTCTCCCATTTTTGAGTTTTGTATTGTCTTTAAAAATAGTTTAAACACTAATTCTCCATGCCAGCTGAGGTTTCTATGTCTGCAATCATAAAAAACAACCCAGTTTTTTATGGAACTACTACGAATGCCTAATAAAAGCACTTAAATTGCAAAATGACTAAATAAAAACATATGGAGAATGCGAGCATCGATGTCGCTACTTCTCTCATGCTAAGCGCGTGCTCTGCCATTTGAGCTAATTCCCCATGAGCACATGTGACTTTTCAGAATATAGGAACTGGAAGATCATGTCATTATATATTGAAAGTTTTTATAAGCTTTCCTTCAAAATATTCTCTTTTTATAGAAAACATAAAGTTTCTCTCCCATTTTCAAGTTTTTTATTGTATTTAAAAATAGTTTAAACACTAATTCTACATGCCAGCTGAGGTTTCCCTGTTTATAATCATAAAAAAACAACCCAGATTTTTATGGAACTACTATGAATGCCTAATAAAAGCACTTGAATTGCAAAAGGACAAAACAAAAACATATGTAGAATGCGAGCATTGATCTTGCTATCTCTCGCATTGTAAGCGAGCGATCTACCATTTAAGCTAATTCCCCACAAACACATGTGACTTTTCAGAATATAGGCACTGGAAGATCATGTAATTATATATTGAAAGTTTTTATAAGCTTTCCTTCAAAATATTAACTTTTTATAGAAAACGTAAAGATTCTCTCCCATTTTTGAGTTTTGTATTGTCTTTAAAAATAGATTAAACACTAATTCTCAATGCCTGCTGAGGTTTCTATGTCTGCAATCATAAAAAACAACCCAGTTTTTTATGGAACTACTACGAATGCCTAATAAAAGCACTTGAGTTGCAAAATGACAAAACAAAAACATAAGGAGAATGTGAGCATCGATGTCGCTACCTTTTGCATGCTAAGCGAGCGCTCTACCATTTGAGCTAATTCCCCATGAGCACATGTGACTTTTCAGAATATAGGCACTGGAAGATCATGTCATTATATATTGAAAGTTTTTATAAGGTTTCCTTAAAAATATTCTCTTTTTATAGAAAACATAAAGTTTCTCTCCCATTTTTGAGTTTTTTATTGTCTTTATAAATAGTTTAAACACTAATTCTCCATGCCAGCTGAGGTTTCTCTGTCTGCAATCATAAAAAACAACTCAGATTTTTATGGAACTACTATGAATGCCTAATAAAAGCACTTGAATTGCAAAATGACAAAACAAAAACATATGGAGAATGCGAGCATTGATCTCGCTACCTCTCGCATGTTAAGCGAGCGCTATACCATTTGAGCTAATTCCCCAAGAGAACGTGTGACTTTTCAGAATATAGTCACTTGAAGATCATGTCATTATATATTGAAAGTTTTTATAAGCTTTCCTTCAAAATATTCTCTTTTTATAGAAAACATAAAGATTCTCTCCCATTTTTTAGTTTTTTATTGTCTTTATAAATAGTTTAAACACTAATTCTCCATGCCAGCTGAGGTTTCTCTGTCTGCAATCATAAAAAACAACTCAGATTTTTATGGAACTACTATGAATGCCTAATAAAAGCACTTGAATTGCAAAATGACAAAACAAAAACATATGGAGAATGCGAGCATTGATCTCGCTACCTCTCGCATGTTAAGCGAGCGCTATACCATTTGAGCTAATTCCCCAAGAGAACGTGTGACTTTTCAGAATATAGTCACTTGAAGATCATGTCATTATATATTGAAAGTTTTTATAAGCTTTCCTTCAAAATATTCTCTTTTTATAGAAAACATAAAGATTCTCTCCCAATTTTGAGTTTTGTATTGTCTTTAAAAATAGATTAAACACTAATTCTCCATGCCTGCTGAGGTTTCTATGTCTGCAATAATAAAAAACAACAACCCAGTTTTTTATGGAACTACTATGAATGCCTAATAAAAGCACTTGAATTGCAAAATGACAAAACAAAAATATATGGAGAATGCGAGCATCTATCTCGCTACTTCTCGCATGCTAAGCGAGTGTTCTACCATTTGAGCTAATTCCCCATGAGCACATGTGACTTTTCAGAATATAGGCACTGGAAGATCATGTCATTATATATTGAAAGTTTTTATAAGCTTTCCTTCAAAATATTCTCTTTTTATAGAAAACATAAAGTTTCTCTCCCATTTTTGAGTTTTGTAATGTCTTTAAAAATATTTAAACACTAATTCTCCATGCCAGCTGAGGTTTCTATGTCTGAAATCATAAAAAACAACCAAGTTTTTTATGGAACTACTATGAATGCCTAATAAAAGCACTTGAATTGCAAAATGACAAAACAAAAACATATGGAGAATGCGAGCATAGATCTCGGTACCTCTCGCATGTTAAGCGAGCGCTCTACCATTTGAGCTAATTCCCCAAGAGAACGTGTGACTTTTCAGAATATAGTCACTTGAATATCATGTCATTATATATTGAAAGTTTTTATAAGCTTTCCTTCAAAATATTCTCTTTTTATAGAAAACATAAAGTTTCACTCCCATTTTTGAGTTTTGTATTGTCTTTAAAAATAGATTAAACACTAATTCTCCATGCCTGCTGAGGTTTCTATGTCTGCAATAATAAAAAACAACCCAGTTTTTCATAGACCTACTACGAATGCCTAATAAAAGCACTTGAATTGCAAAATGACAAAACAAAAACATATGGAGAATACGAGCATCGATCTCGCTACCTCTCGCATGTTAAGCGAGCGCTCTACCATTTGAGCTAATTCCCCATGTGCACATGTGACTTTTTTAAGGATATAGGCACTGGAAGATCATGTCATTATATATTGAAAGTTTTTATAAGCTTTACTTCATAATATTCTCTTTTTATACAAAACATAAAGATTCTCTCCCATTTTTGAGTTTTGTATTGTCTTTAAAAATAGATTAAACACTAGTTCTCAATGCCAGTTGAGGTTTCTATGTCTGCAATCATAAAAAACAACCCAGTTCTTTATGGAACTACTATGAATACCTAATAAAAGCACTTGAATTGCAAAATGACTAAACAAAAACATATGGAGAATGCGAGCATAGATCTCGCTACCTCTCGCATGTTAAGCGAGCGCTCTACCATTTGAGCTAATTCCCCATGTGCACATGTGACTTTTCAGGATATAGGCACTGGAAGATCATGTCATTATACAGATGTGTCCACTTACATCTTTGCTAATTTGCTAAATTTGGCACAACATGGAAAACATGGCTAAACTGTTTTTCACGAGTAACGAGTGAATGGATTTTAAAAATTTTGTTTTCCATAATAGAATATGTATAAAGTAACATAATAAAGAAGCAAGTTAAGAAAAATCACAAGTCATGGCTAAATCTTTGAGTCTATAGTATGTTAAACCAAGCCATACATGGCGGGATATAGCAAAGATGTATGTGGACACATCTGTATATTGAAAGTTTTTATAAGCTTTCCTTCAAAATATTCTCTTTTGATAGAAAACATAAAGTTTCTCTCCCATTTTTGAGTTTTGTATTGTCTTTAAAAATACTTTAAACAATAATTCTCCATGCCAGCTGAGGTTTCTATGTCTGCAATCATAAAAAACAACCCAGTTTTTTTGGAACTACTACGAATGCCTATTAAAAGCACTTGAATTGCAAAATGACAAAACAAAAACATATGGAAAATGCTAGCATCGATCTCGCTACCTCTCGCATGCAAAGCGAGCACTCTACCATTTGAGATAATTCCCCATGAGCACGTATGACTTTTCAGAATATAGTCACTTGAAGGTCATGTCATTATATATTGAAAGTTTTTATAAGCTTTCCTTCAAAATATTCTTTTTTCATTGAAAACGTAAAGATTATCTCCCATTTTTGAGTTTTGTATTGTCTTTAAAAATAGATTAAACCCTAATTATCCATGCCAGCTGAGTTTTCTATGTCTGCAATCATAAAAAACAACATAGTTTTTTTATGGACCTACTACGAATGCCTAATAAAAGCACTTGAATTGCAAAATGACAAAAAAAAAACATATTGAGAATGCAAGCATCGATCTCGCTACCTCTCGCATGCTAAGGGAGTGCTTTACCATTTGAGCTAATTCCCCATGAGCACAAACGACTTTTCAGAATATAGGCACTGGAAGATCATATCATTATATATTGAAAGTTTTTAGAAGCTTTCATTCAAAATATTCTCTTTTCATAGAAAACATAAAGTTTCTCTCCTATTTTTGAGTTTTGTAATGTCTTTAAAAATAGTTTAAACACTAATTCTCCATGCCAGCTGAGGTTTCTATGTCTGCAATCATAAAAAACAACCCATTTTTTTATGGAACTACTACCAATGCCTAATAAAAGCACTTGAATTGCAAAATGACAAAACAAAAACATATTGAGAATGCGAGCATCAATCTCGCTGCCTCTTGCATGCTAAGCGACCGCTCTACCATTTGAGCTAATTCCCCATGAGCACATGTGACTTTTCAGAATAAAGGCACTGGAAGATCATATCATTATATATTGAAAGTTTTTATAAGCTTCCCTTTTAAAATATTCTCTTTTTATAGAAAACATAAAGTTTCTCCCCCATTTTTGAGTATTGTATTGTCTACAAAAAATAGTTTAAACACTAATTCTCAATGCCAGCTGAGGTTTCTATGTCTGCAATCATAAAAAACAACCAATTTTTCTATGGATCTATTACGAATGCCTAATAAAAGCACTTGAATTGCAAAATGACAAAACAAAAACATATGCAGAATGGGAGCATCGATCTCGCTACCTCTCGCACGCTAAGCGAGCGCTCTACCATTTGAGCTAATTCCCCATGAGCACATGTGACTTTTCAGAATAAAGGCACTGGAAGTACATATCATTATATATTGAAAGTTTTTATAAGCTTTCCTTCAAAATATTCTCTTTTTATAGAAAACAAAGTTTCTCTCCCATTTTTGAGTTTTGTATTGTCTTTAAAAATAGATAAAACATTAATTCTCCATGCCAGCTGAGGTTTCTATGTCTGCAATCATAAAAAACAACCCAGTTTTTTATGGAACTACTACGAATGCCTAATAAAAGCACTTGAATTGCAAAATGACAAAAAAAATAATAATATGGAGAACGCGAGCATCGATCTTGCTTCCTCTCCCTTGCTAAGCGAGTGCTCTACCATTTGAGCTAATTCCCCATGAGCACATGTGACTTTTCAGAATATAGGCACTTTCAGATCAAGTCATTATATATTGAAAGTTTTTATAAGCTTTCCTTCAAAATATTTTCTTTTTGTAGAAAACATAAAGATTCTCTCTCATTTTTGAGTTTTGTATTGTCTTTAAAAATAGATTAAAAACTATTTCTTCCTTACCAGATGAGGTTTCTATGTCTGCAATCATAAAAAACAACATAGGTTTTTTGGAACTACTACGAATGCCTAATAAAAGCACTTGAATTGCAAAATGACAAAACAAAAACATATGGAGCATCGATCTCACTACCTCTCACATGCTAAGCAAGTGGTCTACCATTTGAGCTAATTCCCCATGAGCACATATGATGTTTCAGAATATAGGCACTGGAAGATCATGCCATTATATATTGAAATTTTTTATAAGCTTTCCTTCAAAATATTCTCTTATTATAGAAAACATAAAATTTCTCTCCCATTTTTGAGTATTGTATTGTCTTTAAAAATAGTTTAAACACTAATTCTCCATGCCAGCTGAGGTTTCTCTGTCTCATAAAAAACAACCCAGATTTTTATGGAACTACTATGAATGCCTAATAAAAGCACTTGAATTGCAAAATGACAAAACAAAAACATATGGAGAATGCGAGCATTGATCTCGCTACCTCTCGCAGGTTAAGCAAGCGCTCTACCATTTGAGCTAATTCCCCATGAGCACAAGTGTCTTTTCACAATATAGGCACTGGAAGATCATGTCATTATATATTGAAAGTTTTTATAAGCTTTCTTTCAAAATATGTTCTTTTTATAGAAAAAGTAAAGATTCTCTCCCATTTTTGAGTTTTGTATTGTCTTTAAAAATAGTTTAAACACTAATTATCCATGCCAGCTGAGGTTTCTATGTCTGTATTCATAAAAAAACAACACAGATTTTTATGGAACTACTATGAATGCCTAATAAAAGCACTTGAATTGCAAAACGACAAATCAAAAACATATGGGGAATGTGAGCATTGATTTCGCTACCTCTCGCATGCTAAGCGAGCGCTCTACCATTTGAGCTAATTCCCCAAGAGAACGTGTGAGTTTTCAGAATATAGTCACTTGAAGATTATGTCATTATATATTGAAAGTTTTTATAAACTTTCCTTCAAAATATTCTCTTTTTATCGAAAACGTAAAGATTCTCTCCCATTTTTGAGTTTTGTATTGTCTTTTAAAATAGATTAAACCCTAATTCTCCATGCCAGCTGAGGTTTCTATGTCTGCAATCATAAAAAACAACCCAGTTTTTTATGGAACTACTACGAATGCCTAATGAAAGCACTTGAATTGCAAAAGGACAAAACAAAAACATATGTAGAATGCGAGCATTGATTTTGCTACCTCTCGCATCCTAAGCGAGCGATCTACCATTTGAGCTAATTCCCCACAAACACATGTGACTTTTCAGAATTTAGGCACTGGAAGATCATGTAATTATATATTGAAAGTTTTTATAAGCTTTCCTTCAATATATTCACTTTTTATAGAAAACGTAAAGATTCTCTCCCATTTTTGAGTTTTGTAATGTCTTTAAAAATAGATTAAACACTAATTCTCCATGCCAGCTGAGGTTTCTATGTCTACAATCATAAGAAACAACATATTTTTTAATGGACCTACTATGAATGCCTAATAAAAGCACTTGAATTGCAAAATGACAAAACAAAAACATATGGAGAAAGCGAGCATCGATCTCGCTACTTCTCGCATGCTAAGGGAGCGCTCTACCATTTGTACTAATTCCCCATAAGCACATGTGACTTTTCCGAATATAGGCACTGGAAGATCATGTCATTATATATTGAAAGTTTTTATAAGCTTTCTTTCAAAATATTTTCTTTTTATAGAAAACGTAAAGATTCTCTCCCATTTTTGAGTTTTGTATTGTCTTTAAAAATAGTTTAAACACTAATTCTCCATGCCTGCTGAGGTTTCTATGTCTGCAATCATAAAAAACAACCCAGTTTTTTATGGAACTACTACGAATGCCTAATAAAAGCACTTAAATTGCAAAATGACAAAACAAAAACATAAGGAGAATCCGAGCATCGATGTCGCTACCTTTTGCATGCTAAGCGAGCGCTCTACCATTTGAGCTAATTCCCCATGATCACATGTGACTTTTCAGAATATAGGCACTGGAAGATCATGTCATTATATATTGAAAGTTTTTATAAGCTTTCATTCAAAATATTCTCTTTTTATAGAAAACATAAAGTTTCTCTCCCATTTTTGAGTTTTGTATTGTCTTTATAAATAGTTTAAACACTAATTCTCCATGCCAGCTGAGGTTTCTATGTCTACAATCATAAAAAACAACATATTTTTTAATGGACCTACTACGAATGCCTAATAAAAGCACTTGAATTGCAAAATGACAAAACTAAAACATATAGAGAATGCGAGCATCGATCTCACTACCTCTCGCATGCTAAGCGAGCGCTCTACCATTTGAGCTAATTCCACAAGAGCATTTGTGACTTTTCAGATTATAGTCACTTGAAGATCATGTCCTTATATTTTAAAAGTTTTTATTAGCTTTCCTTCAAAATATTCTCTTTTTATAGAAAACATAAAGATTCTCTCCCATTTTTGAGTTTTGTAATGTCTTTAAAAATATTTAAACACTAATTCTCCATGACAGCTGAGGTTTCTATGTCTGCAATCATAAAAAACAAGCCATTTTTCTATGGAACTACTACGAATGCCTAATAAAAGCACTTGAATTGCAAAATGACAAAACAAAAAGATATGGAGAATGCGAGGATCGACCTCGCTACCTCTCGCATGCTAAGCAAGCGCTCTACCATTTGAGCTAATTCCCCATGAGCACATGTGACTTTTCAGAATAAAGGCACTGGAAGATCATATCATTATATATTGAAAGTTTTTATAAGCTTTCCTTCAAAATAATCTCTTTTCATAGAAAACATAAAGTTTCTCTCCCATTTTTGAGTTTTGTAATGTCTTTAAAATATTTAAACACTAATTCTCAATGCCAGCTGAGGTTTCTATGTCTGCAATCATAAAAAACAACCCATTTTTCTATGGAACTACTACGAATGCCTAATAAAAGCACTTGAATTGCAAAATGACAAAACAAAAACATATAGAGAATGTGAGCATAGATCTCGCTAACTCTTACATGCTAAGCGAGCAATCTACCATTTGAGCTAATTTCACATGAGCACATGTGACTTTTCAGAATAAAGTCACTGGAAAATCATATTATTATATATTGAAAGTTTTTATAAGCTTTCCTTCAAAATATTCTCTTTTCATAGAAAACATAAAGTTTCTCTCCCATTTTTGAGTTTTGTAATGTCTTTAAAAAATGTTTAAACACTAATTCTCCATGGCAGCTGAGATTTCTATGTCTGCAATCATAAAAAACAATCCATTTTTTATGGAACTACTACGAATGCCTAATAAAAGCACTTGAATTGCAAAATGACAAAACAAAAACATACGGAGAATGCGAGCATCGATCTCGCTACCTCTCGCATGCTAAGCGAGCGCTCCACCATTTGAGCTAATTCCCTATGAGCACATGTGACTTTTCAGAATAAAGGCACTGGAAGATCATGTCATTATATATTGAAAGATTTTATAAGCTTTCCTTCAAAATATTTTTTTTTATAGAAAACATAAAGTTTCTCTCCCATTTTTGAGTTTTGTATTGTCTTTAAAAATAGTTTAAACACTAATTCTCCATGCCAGCTGAGGTTTCTATGTCTGCAATCATAAAAAACAATCCATTTTTTATGGAACTACTACGAATGCCTAATAAAAGCACTTGAATTGCAAAATGACAAAACAAAAACATATGGAGAATGCGAGCATCGATCTCACTACCTCTCGCATGCTAAGCGAGCGCTCTACCATTTGAGCTAATTCCCCATGAGCACATGTGACTTTTCAGAATAAAGGCACTGGAAGATCATATCATTATATATTAAAAGTTTTTATAAGCTTTCCTTCAAAATATTCTCTTTTTATAGAAAACATAAAGTTTCTCTCCCATTTTTGAGTTTTGTATTGTCTTTAAAAATAGTTTAAACACTAATTCTCCATGCCAGCTGAGGTTTCTGTGTCTGCAATCATAAAAAAAAAAACCATTTTTTTATAGAACTACTACGAATGCCTAATAAAAGCACTTGAATTGCAAAATGACAAAACAAAAACATATTGAGAATGCGAGCATCGATCTCACCACCTCTCGCATGCTAAGCGAGCGCGCTACCATTTGAGCTAATTCCCCATGAGCACATGTGACTTTTCAGAATAAAGGCACTGGAAGATCATATCATTATATATTGAAAGTTTTTATAAGCTTTCCTTCAAAATATTCTCTTTTTATAGAAAACATAAAGTTTCTCTCCCATTTTTGAGTTTTGTATTGTCTTTAAAATTAGTTTAAACACTAATTCTCCATGCCAGCTGAGGTTTCTATGTCTGCAATCATAAAAAACAACCCATTTTTTTATGGAACTACTACGAATGCCTAATAAAAGCACTTGAATTGCAAAATGACAAAACAAAAACATATGGAGAATGCGAGCATCGATCTCGCTACTCCTCGCTTGCTAAGCAAGCGCGCTACCATTTGAGCTAATTCCCCACGAGCACATGTGACTTTTCAGAATAAAGGCACTGGAAGATCATATCATTATATATTAAAAGTTTTTATAAGCTTTCCTTCAAAATATTCTCTTTTTATAGAAAACATAAAGTTTCTCTCCCATTTTTGAGTTTTGTATTGTCTTTAAAAATAGTTTAAACACTAATTCTCCATGCCAGCTGAGGTTTCTATGTCTGCAATCATAAAAAACAACCCATTTTTCTATGGAACTACTACGAATGCATAATAAAAGCACTTGAATTGCAAAATGACAAAACAAAAACATATGGAGAATGCGAGCATCGATCTCACCACCTCTCGCATGCTAAGCGAGCGCTCTACCATTTGAGCTAATTCCCCATGAGCACATGTGACTTTTCAGAATAAAGGCACTGGAAGATCATATCATTATATATTGAAAGTTTTTATAAGCTTTCCTTCAAAATATTCTCTTTTTATAGAAAACATAAAGTTTCTCTCCCATTTTTTAGTTTTGTATTGTCTTTAAAATTAGTTTAAACACTAATTCTCCATGCCAGCTGAGGTTTCTATGTCTGCAATCATAAAAAACAACCCATTTTTTTATGGAACTACTACGAATGCCTAATAAAAGCACTTGAATTGCAAAATGACAAAACAAAAACATATGGAGAATGCGAGCATCAATCTCGCTACTCCTCGCTTGCTAAGCAAGCGCGCTACCATTTGAGCTAATTCCCCACGAGCACATGTGACTTTTCAGAATAAAGGCACTGGAAGATCATATCAATATATATTAAAAGTTTTTATAAGCTTTCCTTCAAAATATTCTCTTTTTATAGAAAACATAAAGTTTCTCTCCCATTTTTGAGTTTTGTATTGTCTTTAAAAATAGTTTAAACACTAATTCTCCATGCCAGCTGAGGTTTCTATGTCTGCAATCATAAAAAACAACCCATTTTTCTATGGAACTACTACGAATGCATAATAAAAGCACTTGAATTGCAAAATGACAAAACAAAAACATATGGAGAATGCGAGCATCGATCTCACCACCTCTCGCATGCTAAGCGAGCGCTCTACCATTTGAGCTAATTCCCCATGAGCACATGTGACTTTTCAGAATAAAGGCACTGGAAGATCATATCATTATATATTGAAAGTTTTTATAAGCTTTCCTTCAAAATATTCTCTTTTTATAGAAAACATAAAGTTTCTCTCCCATTTTTTAGTTTTGTATTGTCTTTAAAATTAGTTTAAACACTAATTCTCCATGCCAGCTGAGGTTTCTATGTCTGCAATCATAAAAAACAACCCATTTTTTTATGGAACTACTACGAATGCCTAATAAAAGCACTTGAATTGCAAAATGACAAAACAAAAACATATGGAGAATGCGAGCATTGATCTCGCTACCTCTCGCAGGTTAAGCAAGCGCTCTACCATTTGAGCTAATTCCCCATGAGCACAAGTGTTTTTTCACAATATAGGCACTGGAAGATCATGTCATTATATATTGAAAGTTTTTATAAGCTTTCTTTCAAAATATGTTCTTTTTATAGAAAAAGTAAAGATTCTCTCCCATTTTTGAGTTTTGTATTGTCTTTAAAAATAGTTTAAACACTAATTATCCATGCCAGCTGAGGTTTCTATGTCTGTATTCATAAAAAAACAACACAGATTTTTATGGAACTACTATGAATGCCTAATAAAAGCACTTGAATTGCAAAACGACAAATCAAAAACATATGGGGAATGTAAGCATTGATTTCGCTACCTCTCGCATGCTAAGCGAGCGCTCTACCATTTGAGCTAATTCCCCAAGAGAACGTGTGAGTTTTCAGAATATAGTCACTTGAAGATTATGTCATTATATATTGAAAGTTTTTATAAACTTTCCTTCAAAATATTCTCTTTTTATCGAAAACGTAAAGATTCTCTCCCATTTTTGAGTTTTGTATTGTCTTTTAAAATAGATTAAACCCTAATTCTCCATGCCAGCTGAGGTTTCTATGTCTGCAATCATAAAAAAACAACCCAGTTTTTTATGGAACTACTACGAATGCCTAATGAAAGCACTTGAATTGCAAAAGGACAAAACAAAAACATATGTAGAATGCGAGCATTGATCTTGCTACCTCTCGCATCCTAAGCGAGCGATCTACCATTTGAGCTAATTCCCCACAAACACATGTGACTTTTCAGAATTTAGGCACTGGAAGATCATGTAATTATATATTGAAAGTTTTTATAAGCTTTCCTTCAATATATTCACTTTTTATAGAAAACGTAAAGATTCTCTCCCATTTTTGAGTTTTGTAATGTCTTTAAAAATAGATTAAACACTAATTCTCCATGCCAGCTGAGGTTTCTATGTCTACAATCATAAGAAACAACATATTTTTTAATGGACCTACTATGAATGCCTAATAAAAGCACTTGAATTGCAAAATGACAAAACAAAAACATATGGAGAAAGCGAGCATCGATCTCGCTACTTCTTGCATGCCAAGGGAGCGCTCTACCATTTGTACTAATTCCCCATAAGCACATGTGACTTTTCCGAATATAGGAACTGGAAAATCATGTCATTATATATTGAAAGTTTTTATAAGCTTTCTTTCAAAATATTTTCTTTTTATAGAAAACGTAAAGATTCTCTCCCATTTTTGAGTTTTGTATTGTCTTTAAAAATAGTTTAAACACTAATTCTCCATGCCTGCTGAGGTTTCTATGTCTGCAATCATAAAAAACAACCCAGTTTTTTATGGAACTACTACGAATGCCTAATAAAAGCACTTAAATTGCAAAATGACAAAACAAAAACATAAGGAGAATCCGAGCATCGATGTCGCTACCTTTTGCATGCTAAGCGAGCGCTCTACCATTTGAGCTAATTCCCCATGATCACATGTGACTTTTCAGAATATAGGCACTGGAAGATCATGTCATTATATATTGAAAGTTTTTATAAGCTTTCATTCAAAATATTCTCTTTTTATAGAAAACATAAAGTTTCTCTCCCATTTTTGAGTTTTGTATTGTCTTTATAAATAGTTTAAACACTAATTCTCCATGCCAGCTGAGGTTTCTATGTCTACAATCATAAAAAACAACATATTTTTTAATGGACCTACTACGAATGCCTAATAAAAGCACTTGAATTGCAAAATGACAAAACTAAAACATATAGAGAATGCGAGCATCAATCTCACTACCTCTCGCATGCTAAGCGAGCGCTCTACCATTTGAGCTAATTCCACAAGAGCATTTGTGACTTTTCAGATTATAGTCACTTGTAGATCATGTCCTTATATTTTAAAAGTTTTTATTAGCTTTCCTTCAAAATATTCTCTTTTTATAGAAAACATAAAGATTCTCTCCCATTTTTGAGTTTTGTAATGTCTTTAAAAATATTTAAACACTAATTCTCCATGACAGCTTAGGTTTCTATGTCTGCAATCATAAAAAACAAGCCATTTTTCTATGGAACTACTACGAATGCCTAATAAAAGCACTTGTATTGCAAAATGACAAAACAAAAAGATATGGAGAATGCGAGGATCGACATCGCTACCTCTCGCATGCTAAGCAAGCGCTCTACCATTTGAGCTAATTCCCCATGAGCACATGTGACTTTTCAGAATAAAGGCACTGGAAGATCATATCATTATATATTGAAAGTTTTTATAAGCTTTCCTTCAAAATAATCTCTTTTCATAGAAAACATAAAGTTTCTCTCCCATTTTTGAGTTTTGTAATGTCTTTAAAATATTTAAACACTAATTCTCAATGCCAGCTGAGGTTTCTATGTCTGCAATCATAAAAAACAACCCATTTTTCTATGGAACTACTACGAATGCCTAATAAAAGCACTTGAATTGCAAAATGACAAAACAAAAACATATAGAGAATGTGAGCATAGATCTCGCTAACTCTTACATGCTAAGCGAGCAATCTACCATTTGAGCTAATTTCACATGAGCACATGTGACTTTTCAGAATAAAGTCACTGGAAAATCATATTATTATATATTGAAAGTTTTTATAAGCTTTCCTTCAAAATATTCTCTTTTCATAGAAAACATAAAGTTTCTCTCCCATTTTTGAGTTTTGTATTGTCTTTAAAAATAGTTTAAACACTAATTCTCCATGCCAGCTGAGGTTTCTGTGTCTGCAATCATAAAAAAAAACCCATTTTTTTATAGAACTACTACGAATGCCTAATAAAAGCACTTGAATTGCAAAATGACAAAACAAAAACATATTGAGAATGCGAGCATCGATCTCACCACCTCTCGCATGCTAAGCGAGCGCTCTACCATTTGAGCTAATTCCCCATGAGCACATGTGACTTTTCAGAATAAAGGCACTGGAAGATCAAGTCATTATATATTGAAAGTTTTTAAAAGCTTTCCTTCAAAATATTCTCTTTTTATAGAAAACATAAAGTTTCTCTCCCATTTTTGAGTTTTGTAATGTCTTTATAAATATTTAAACACTAATTCTCCATGCCAGCTGAGGTTTCTGTGTCTGCAATCATAAAAAACAACCCATTTTTCTATGGAACTACTACGAATGCCTATTAAAAGCACTTGAATTGCAAAATGACAAAACAAAAACATATGGAGTATGCGAGCATCAATCTCCCTACCTCTCGCATGCTAAGCGAGTGCTCTACCATTTGAGCTAATTCCCCATGAGCACATGGGACTTTTCAGAATAAAGGCACTGGAAGATCATATCATTATACATTGAAAGTTTTTATAAGCTTTCCTTCAAAATATTCTCTTTTCATAGAAAACATAAAGTTTCTCTCCCATTTTTGAGTTTTGTAATGTCTTTAAAAATAGTTTAAACACTAATTCTCCATGCCAGCCGAGGTTTCTATGTCTGCAATCATAAAAAACAACCCATTTTTTTATGGAACTACTACGAATGCCTAATAAAAGCACTTGAATTGCAAAATGACAAAACAAAAACATATGGAGAATGCGAGCATCGATCTCGCTACCTCTCGCATGCTAAGCGAGCGCTCTACCATTTGAGCTAATTCCCCATGAACACATGTGACCTTTCAGAATAAAGGCACTGGAAGATCATATCATTATATATTGAAAGTTTTTATAAGCTTTCCTTCAAAATGTTCTCTTTTCAAAGAAAACATAAAGTTTCTCTCCCATTTTTGAGTTTTGTAATGTCTTTAAAAATAGTTTAAACACTAATTCTCCATGCCAGCTGAGGTTTCTATGTCTGCAATCATAAAAAACAACCCATTTTTTTATGGAACTACTACGAATGCCTAATAAAAGCACTTGAATTGCAAAATGACAAAACAAAAACATATGGAGAATGCGAGCATCGATCTCGCTACCTCTCGTATGCTAAGCGAGCGCTCTACCATTTGAGCTAATTCCCCATGAGCACATGTGACTTTTCAGAATAAAGGCACTGGAAGATCATGTCATTATATATTGAAAGTTTTTATAAGCTTTCCTTCAAAATATTCTCTTTTTATAGAAAACATAAAGTTTCTCTCCCATTTTTGAGTTTTGTAATGTCTTTACAAATATTTAAACACTAATTCTCCATGCAAGCTGAGGTTTCTATGTCTGCAATCATAAAAAACAACCCATTTTTCTATGGAACTACTACGAATGCCTAATAAAAGCACTTGAATTGCAAAATGACAAAACAAAAACATATGGAGAATGCGAGCATCGATCTCGCTACCTCTCGCATGCTAAGCGAGCGCTCTACCATTTGAGCTAATTCCCCATGAGCACACGTGACATTTCACAATAAAGGCACTGGAAGATCATATCATTATATATTGAAAGTTTTTATAAGCTTTCCTTCAAAATATTCTCTTTTCATACAAAACATAAAGTTTCTCTCCCATTTTTGAGTTTTGTAATGTCTTTAAAAAATGTTTAAACACTAATTCTCCATGGCAGCTGAGATTTCTATGTCTGCAATCATAAAAAACAATCCATTTTTTATGGAACTACTACGAATGCCTAATAAAAGCACTTGAATTGCAAAATGACAAAACAAAAACATATGGAGAATGCGAGCATCGATCTCACTACCTCTCGCATGCTAAGCGAGCGCTCTACCATTTGAGCTAATTCCCCATGAGCACATGTGACTTTTCAGAATAAAGGCACTGGAAGATCATATCATTATATATTAAAAGTTTTTATAAGCTTTCCTTCAAAATATTCTCTTTTTATAGAAAACATAAAGTTTCTCTCCCATTTTTGAGTTTTGTATTGTCTTTAAAAATAGTTTAAACACTAATTCTCCATGCCAGCTGAGGTTTCTGTGTCTGCAATCATAAAAAAAAAACATTTTTTTACAGAACTACTACGAATGCCTAATAAAAGCACTTGAATTGCAAAATGACAAAACAAAAACATATTGAGAATGCGAGCATCGACCTCACCACCTCTCGCATGCTAAGCGAGCGCTCTACCATTTGAGCTAATTCCCCATGAGCACATGTGACTTTTCAGAATAAAGGCACTGGAAGATCAAGTCATTATATATTGAAAGTTTTTAAAAGCTTTCCTTCAAAATATTCTCTTTTTATAGAAAACATAAAGTTTCTCTCCCATTTTTGAGTTTTGTAATGTCTTTATAAATATTTAAACACTAATTCTCCATGCCAGCTGAGGTTTCTGTGTCTGCAATCATAAAAAAACAACCCATTTTTCTATGGAACTACTACGAATGCCTATTAAAAGCACTTGAATTGCAAAATGACAAAACAAAAACATATGGAGTATGCGAGCATCAATCTCCCTACCTCTCGCATGCTAAGCGAGTGCTCTACCATTTGAGCTAATTCCCCATGAGCACATGGGACTTTTCAGAATAAAGGCACTGGAAGATCATATCATTATACATTGAAAGTTTTTATAAGCTTTCCTTCAAAATATTCTCTTTTCATAGAAAACATAAAGTTTCTCTCCCATTTTTGAGTTTTGTAATGTCTTTAAAAATAGTTTAAACACTAATTCTCCATGCCAGCCGAGGTTTCTATGTCTGCAATCATAAAAAACAACCCATTTTTTTATGGAACTACTACGAATGCCTAATAAACGCACTTGAATTGCAAAATGACAAAACAAAAACATATGGAGAATGCGAGCATCGATCTCGCTACCTCTCGTATGCTAAGCGAGCGCTCTACCATTTGAGCTAATTCCCCATGAGCACATGCGACTTTTCAGAATAAAGGCACTGGAAGATCATGTCATTATATATTGAAAGTTTTTATAAGCTTTCCTTCAAAATATTCTCTTTTTATAGAAAACATAAAGTTTCTCTCCCATTTTTGAGTTTTGTAATGTCTTTACAAATATTTAAACACTAATTCTCCATGCAAGCTGAGGTTTCTATGTCTGCAATCATAAAAATCAACCCATTTTTCTATGGAACTACTACGAATGCCTAATAAAAGCACTTGAATTGCAAAATGACAAAACAAAAATATATGGAGAATGCAAGCATCGATCTCGCTACCTCTCGCATGCTAAGCGAGCGCTCTACCATTTGAGCTAATTCCCCATGAGCACACGTGACATTTCACAATAAAGGCACTGGAAGATCATATCATTATATATTGAAAGTTTTTATAAGCTTTCCTTCAAAATATTCTCTTTTCATAGAAAACATAAAGTTTCTCTCCCATTTTTGAGTTTTGTAATGTCTTTAAAAATAGTTTAAACACTAATTCTCCATGCCAGCTGAGGTTTCTCTGTCTGCAATCATAAAAAACAACCCATTTTTTTATGGAACTACTACGAATGCCTAATAAAAGCACTTGAATTGCAAAATGACAAAACAAAAACATATGGAGAATGCGAGCATCGATCTCGCTACCTCTCGCATGCTAAGCGAGCGCTCTACCATTTGAGCTAATTCCCCATGAGCACATGCAACTTTTCAGAATAAAGGGACTGGAAGATCATATCATTATATATTGAAAGTTTTTATAAGCTTTCCTTCAAAATGTTCTCTTTTCAAAGAAAACATAAAGTTTCTCTCCCATTTTTGAGTTTTGTAATGTCTTTAAAAATAGTTTAAACACTAATTCTCCATGCCAGCTGAGGTTTCTATGTCTGCAATCATAAAAAACAAGCCATTTTTTTATGGAACTACTACGAATGCCTAATAAAAGCACTTGAATTGCAAAATGACAAAACAAAAACATATGGAGAATGCGAGCATCGATCTCGCTACCTCTCGCATGCTAAGTGAGCGCTCTACCATTTGAGCTAATTCCCCATGAGCACATGTGACTTTTCATAATAAAGGCACTGGAAGATCATGTCATTATATATTGAAAGTTTTTATAAGCTTTCCTTCAAAATATTCTCTTTTCATAGAAAACATAAAGTTTCTCTCCCATTTTTGAGTTTTGTAATGTCTTTATAAATATTTAAACACTAATTCTCCATGCCAGCTGAGGTTTCTGTGTCTGCAATCATAAAAAACAACCCATTTTTTTATGGAACTACTTCGAATGCCTAATAAAAGCACTTGAATTGCAAAATGACAAAACAAAAACATATGGAGAATGCGAGCATCGATCTCGCTACCTCTCGCATGCTAAGCGAGCGCGCTACCATTTGAGCTAATTCCCCATGAGCACATGTGACTTTTCAGAATAAAGGCACTGGAAGATCATATCATTATATATTGAAAGTTTTTATAAGCTTTCCTTCAAAATGTTCTCTTTTAAAAGAAAACATAAAGTTTCTCTCCCATTTTTGAGTTTTGTAATGTCTTTATAAATATTTAAACACTAATTCTCCATGCCAGCTGAGGTTTCTGTGTCTGCAATCATAAAAAACAACCCATTTTTTTATGGAACTACTACGAATGCCTAATAAAAGCACTTGAATTGCAAAATGACAAAACAAAAACATATGGAGAATGCGAGCATCGATCTCGCTACCTCTCGCATGCTAAGCGAGCACTCTACTATTTGAGCTAATTCCCCATGAGCACATGTGACTTTTCAGAATAAAGGCACTGGAAGATCATATCATTATATATTGAAAGTTTTTATAAGCTTTCCTTTAAAATATTCTCTTTTCATAGAAAACATAAAGTTTCTCTCCCATTTTTGAGTTTTGTAATATCTTTAAAAATAGTTTAAACACTAATTCTCCATGCCAGCTGAGGTTTCTATGTCTGCAATCATAAAAAACAACCCATTTTTTTTATGGAACTACTACGAATGCCTAATAAAAGCACTTGAATTGCAAAATGACAAAACAAAAACATATGGAGAATGCGAGCATCGATCTCGCTACCTCTCGCATGCTAAGCGAGCGCTCTACCATTTGAGCTAATTCCCCATGAGCACATGTGACTTTTCAGAATAAAGGCACTGGAAGATCATGTCATTATATATTGAAAGTTTTTATAAGCTTTCCTTCAAAATATTCTCTTTTTATAGAAAACATAAAGTTTCTCTCCCATTTTTGAGTTTTGTAATGTCTTTACAAATATTTAAACACTAATTCTCCATGCAAGCTGAGGTTTCTATGTCTGCAATCATAAAAAACAACCCATTTTTCTATGGAACTACTACGAATGCCTAATAAAAGCACTTGAATTGCAAAATGACAAAACAAAAACATATGGAGAATGCGAGCATCGATCTCGCTACCTCTCGCATGCTAAGCGAGCGCTCTACCATTTGAGCTAATTCCCCATGAGCACACGTGACATTTCACAATAAAGGCACTGGAAGATCATATCATTATATATTGAAAGTTTTTATAAGCTTTCCTTCAAAATATTCTCTTTTCATACAAAACATAAAGTTTCTCTCCCATTTTTGAGTTTTGTAATGTCTTTAAAAAATGTTTAAACACTAATTCTCCATGGCAGCTGAGATTTCTATGTCTGCAATCATAAAAAACAATCCATTTTTTATGGAACTACTACGAATGCCTAATAAAAGCACTTGAATTGCAAAATGACAAAACAAAAACATATGGAGAATGCGAGCATCGATCTCACTACCTCTCGCATGCTAAGCGAGCGCTCTACCATTTGAGCTAATTCCCCATGAGCACATGTGACTTTTCAGAATAAAGGCACTGGAAGATCATATCATTATATATTAAAAGTTTTTATAAGCTTTCCTTCAAAATATTCTCTTTTTATAGAAAACATAAAGTTTCTCTCCCATTTTTGAGTTTTGTATTGTCTTTAAAAATAGTTTAAACACTAATTCTCCATGCCAGCTGAGGTTTCTGTGTCTGCAATCATAAAAAAAAAACATTTTTTTACAGAACTACTACGAATGCCTAATAAAAGCACTTGAATTGCAAAATGACAAAACAAAAACATATTGAGAATGCGAGCATCGACCTCACCACCTCTCGCATGCTAAGCGAGCGCTCTACCATTTGAGCTAATTCCCCATGAGCACATGTGACTTTTCAGAATAAAGGCACTGGAAGATCAAGTCATTATATATTGAAAGTTTTTAAAAGCTTTCCTTCAAAATATTCTCTTTTTATAGAAAACATAAAGTTTCTCTCCCATTTTTGAGTTTTGTAATGTCTTTATAAATATTTAAACACTAATTCTCCATGCCAGCTGAGGTTTCTGTGCCTGCAATCATAAAAAAACAACCCATTTTTCTATGGAACTACTACGAATGCCTATTAAAAGCACTTGAATTGCAAAATGACAAAACAAAAACATATGGAGTATGCGAGCATCAATCTCCCTACCTCTCGCATGCTAAGCGAGTGCTCTACCATTTGAGCTAATTCCCCATGAGCACATGGGACTTTTCAGAATAAAGGCACTGGAAGATCATATCATTATACATTGAAAGTTTTTATAAGCTTTCCTTCAAAATATTCTCTTTTCATAGAAAACATAAAGTTTCTCTCCCATTTTTGAGTTTTGTAATGTCTTTAAAAATAGTTTAAACACTAATTCTCCATGCCAGCCGAGGTTTCTATGTCTGCAATCATAAAAAACAACCCATTTTTTTATGGAACTACTACGAATGCCTAATAAACGCACTTGAATTGCAAAATGACAAAACAAAAACATATGGAGAATGCGAGCATCGATCTCGCTACCTCTCGTATGCTAAGCGAGCGCTCTACCATTTGAGCTAATTCCCCATGAGCACATGTGACTTTTCAGAATAAAGGCACTGGAAGATCATGTCATTATATATTGAAAGTTTTTATAAGCTTTCCTTCAAAATATTCTCTTTTTATAGAAAACATAAAGTTTCTCTCCCATTTTTGAGTTTTGTAATGTCTTTACAAATATTTAAACACTAATTCTCCATGCAAGCTGAGGTTTCTATGTCTGCAATCATAAAAATCAACCCATTTTTCTATGGAACTACTACGAATGCCTAATAAAAGCACTTGAATTGCAAAATGACAAAACAAAAATATATGGAGAATGCAAGCATCGATCTCGCTACCTCTCGCATGCTAAGCGAGCGCTCTACCATTTGAGCTAATTCCCCATGAGCACACGTGACATTTCACAATAAAGGCACTGGAAGATCATATCATTATATATTGAAAGTTTTTATAAGCTTTCCTTCAAAATATTCTCTTTTCATAGAAAACATAAAGTTTCTCTCCCATTTTTGAGTTTTGTAATGTCTTTAAAAATAGTTTAAACACTAATTCTCCATGCCAGCTGAGGTTTCTCTGTCTGCAATCATAAAAAACAACCCATTTTTTTATGGAACTACTACGAATGCCTAATAAAAGCACTTGAATTGCAAAATGACAAAACAAAAACATATGGAGAATGCGAGCATCGATCTCGCTACCTCTCGCATGCTAAGCGAGCGCTCTACCATTTGAGCTAATTCCCCATGAGCACATGCAACTTTTCAGAATAAAGGGACTGGAAGATCATATCATTATATATTGAAAGTTTTTATAAGCTTTCCTTCAAAATGTTCTCTTTTCAAAGAAAACATAAAGTTTCTCTCCCATTTTTGAGTTTTGTAATGTCTTTAAAAATAGTTTAAACACTAATTCTCCATGCCAGCTGAGGTTTCTATGTCTGCAATCATAAAAAACAAGCCATTTTTTTATGGAACTACTACGAATGCCTAATAAAAGCACTTGAATTGCAAAATGACAAAACAAAAACATATGGAGAATGCGAGCATCGATCTCGCTACCTCTCGCATGCTAAGTGAGCGCTCTACCATTTGAGCTAATTCCCCATGAGCACATGTGACTTTTCATAATAAAGGCACTGGAAGATCATGTCATTATATATTGAAAGTTTTTATAAGCTTTCCTTCAAAATATTCTCTTTTCATAGAAAACATAAAGTTTCTCTCCCATTTTTGAGTTTTGTAATGTCTTTATAAATATTTAAACACTAATTCTCCATGCCAGCTGAGGTTTCTGTGTCTGCAATCATAAAAAACAACCCATTTTTTTATGGAACTACTTCGAATGCCTAATAAAAGCACTTGAATTGCAAAATGACAAAACAAAAACATATGGAGAATGCGAGCATCGATCTCGCTACCTCTCGCATGCTAAGCGAGCGCGCTACCATTTGAGCTAATTCCCCATGAGCACATGTGACTTTTCAGAATAAAGGCACTGGAAGATCATATCATTATATATTGAAAGTTTTTATAAGCTTTCCTTCAAAATGTTCTCTTTTAAAAGAAAACATAAAGTTTCTCTCCCATTTTTGAGTTTTGTAATGTCTTTATAAATATTTAAACACTAATTCTCCATGCCAGCTGAGGTTTCTGTGTCTGCAATCATAAAAAACAACCCATTTTTTTATGGAACTACTACGAATGCCTAATAAAAGCACTTGAATTGCAAAATGACAAAACAAAAACATATGGAGAATGCGAGCATCGATCTCGCTACCTCTCGCATGCTAAGCGAGCACTCTACTATTTGAGCTAATTCCCCATGAGCACATGTGACTTTTCAGAATAAAGGCACTGGAAGATCATATCATTATATATTGAAAGTTTTTATAAGCTTTCCTTTAAAATATTCTCTTTTCATAGAAAACATAAAGTTTCTCTCCCATTTTTGAGTTTTGTAATATCTTTAAAAATAGTTTAAACACTAATTCTCCATGCCAGCTGAGGTTTCTATGTCTGCAATCATAAAAAACAACCCATTTTTTTTATGGAACTACTACGAATGCCTAATAAAAGCACTTGAATTGCAAAATGACAAAACAAAAACATATGGAGAATGCGAGCATCGATCTCGCTACCTCTCGCATGCTAAGCGAGCACTCTACCATTTGAGCTAATTCCCCATGAGCACATGTGACTTTTCAGAATAAAGGCACTGGAAGATCATGTCATTATATATTGAAAGTTTTTATAAGCTTTCCTTCAAAATATTCTCTTTTCATAGAAAACATAAAGTTTCTCTCCCATTTTTGAGTTTTGTAATGTCTTTATAAATATTTAAACACTAATTCTCCATGCCAGCTGAGGTTTCTGTGTCTGCAATCATAAAAAACAACCCATTTATTTATGGAACTACTACGAATGCCTAATAAAAGCACTTGAATTGCAAAATGACAAAACAAAAACATATGGAGAATGCGAGCATCGATCTCGCTACCTCTCGCATGCTAAGCGAGCGCTCTACTATTTGAGTTAATTCCCCATGAGCACATGTGACTTTTCAGAATAAAGGCACTGGAAGATCATATCATTATATATTGAAAGTTTTTATAAGCTTTCCTTTAAAATATTCTCTTTTCATAGAAAACATAAAGTTTCTCTCCCATTTTTGAGTTTTGTAATGTCTTTAAAAATAGTTTAAACACGAATTCTCCATGCCAGCTGAGGTTTCTATGTCTGCAATCATAAAAAACAACCCATTTTTTTATGGAACTACTACGAATGCCTAATAAAAGCACTTGAATTGCAAAATGACAAAACAAAAACATATGGAGAATGCGAGCATCGATCTCGCTACCTCTCGCATGCTAAGCGAGCGCTCTACCATTTGAGCTAATTCCCCATGAGCACAAGTGACCTTTCAGAATAAAGGCACTGGAAGATCATATCATTATATATTGAAAGTTTTTATAAGCTTTCCTTCAAAATGTTCTCTTTTCATAGAAAACATAAAGTTTCTCTCCCATTTTTGAGTTTTGTAATGTCTTTAAAAATAGTTTAAACACTAATTCTCCATGCCAGCTGAGGTTTCTATGTCTGCAATCATAAAAAACAACCCATTTTTTTATGGAACTACTACGAATGCCTAATAAAAGCACTTGAATTGCAAAATGACAAAACAAAAATATATGGAGATTGCGAGCATCGATCTCGCTACCTCTCGCATGCTAAGCGAGCGCGCTACCATTTGAGCTAATTCCCCATGAGCACATTTGACTTTTCAGAATAAAGGCACTGGAAGATCATATCATTATATATTGAAAGTTTTTATAAGCTTTCCTTCAAAATGTTCTCTTTTAAAAGAAAACATAAAGTTTCTCTCCCATTTTTGAGTTTTGTAATGTCTTTATAAATATTTAAACACTAATTCTCCATGCCAGCTGAGGTTTCTGTGTCTGCAATCATAAAAAACAACCCATTTTTTTATGGAACTACTACGAATGCCTAATAAAAGCACTTGAATTGCAAAATGACAAAACAAAAACATATGGAGAATGCGAGCATCGATCTCGCTACCTCTCGCATGCTAAGCGAGCACTCTACTATTTGAGCTAATTCCCCATGAGCACATGTGACTTTTCAGAATAAAGGCACTGGAAGATCATATCATTATATATTGAAAGTTTTTATAAGCTTTCCTTTAAAATATTCTCTTTTCATAGAAAACATAAAGTTTCTCTCCCATTTTTGAGTTTTGTAATGTCTTTAAAAATAGTTTAAACACTAATTCTCCATGCCAGCTGAGGTTTCTATGTCTGCAATCATAAAAAACAACCCATTTTTTTTATGGAACTACTACGAATGCCTAATAAAAGCACTTGAATTGCAAAATGACAAAACAAAAACATATGGAGAATGCGAGCATCGATCTCGCTACCTCTCGCATGCTAAGCGAGCGCTCTACCATTTGAGCTAATTCCCCATGAGCACATGTGACTTTTCAGAATAAAGGCACTGGAAGATCATGTCATTATATATTGAAAGTTTTTATAAGCTTTCCTTCAAAATATTCTCTTTTCATAGAAAACATAAAGTTTCTCTCCCATTTTTGAGTTTTGTAATGTCTTTATAAATATTTAAACACTAATTCTCCATGCCAGCTGAGGTTTCTGTGTCTGCAATCATAAAAAACAACCCATTTATTTATGGAACTACTACGAATGCCTAATAAAAGCACTTGAATTGCAAAATGACAAAACAAAAACATATGGAGAATGCGAGCATCGATCTCGCTACCTCTCGCATGCTAAGCGAGCGCTCTACTATTTGAGTTAATTCCCCATGAGCACATGTGACTTTTCAGAATAAAGGCACTGGAAGATCATATCATTATATATTGAAAGTTTTTATAAGCTTTCCTTTAAAATATTCTCTTTTCATAGAAAACATAAAGTTTCTCTCCCATTTTTGAGTTTTGTAATGTCTTTAAAAATAGTTTAAACACGAATTCTCCATGCCAGCTGAGGTTTCTATGTCTGCAATCATAAAAAACAACCCATTTTTTTATGGAACTACTACGAATGCCTAATAAAAGCACTTGAATTGCAAAATGACAAAACAAAAACATATGGAGAATGCGAGCATCGATCTCGCTACCTCTCGCATGCTAAGCGAGCGCTCTACCATTTGAGCTAATTCCCCATGAGCACAAGTGACCTTTCAGAATAAAGGCACTGGAAGATCATATCATTATATATTGAAAGTTTTTATAAGCTTTCCTTCAAAATGTTCTCTTTTCATAGAAAACATAAAGTTTCTCTCCCATTTTTGAGTTTTGTAATGTCTTTAAAAATAGTTTAAACACTAATTCTCCATGCCAGCTGAGGTTTCTATGTCTGCAATCATAAAAAACAACCCATTTTTTTATGGAACTACTACGAATGCCTAATAAAAGCACTTGAATTGCAAAATGACAAAACAAAAATATATGGAGATTGCGAGCATCGATCTCGCTACCTCTCGCATGCTAAGCGAGTGCTCTACCATTTGAGCTAATTCCCCATGAACACATGTGACATTTCAGAATAAAGGCACTGGAAGATCATATCATTATATATTGAAAGTTTTTATAAGCTTTCCTTCAAAATATTCTCTTTTCATAGAAAACATAAAGTTTCTCTCCCATTTTTGAGTTTTGTAATGTCTTTAAAAATAGTTTAAACACTAATTCTCCATGCCAGCTGAGGTTTCTATGTCTGCAATCATAAAAAACAACCTATTTTTTTATGGAACTACTACGAATGCCTAATAAAAGCACTTGAATTGCAAAATGACAAAACAAAAATATATGGAGAATGCAAGCATCGATCTCGCTACCTCTCGCATGCTAAGCGAGCGCTCTACCACTTGAGCTAATTCCCCATGAGCACACATGACATTTCACAATAAAGGCACTGGAAGATCATATCATTATATATTGAAAGTTTTTATAAGCTTTCCTTCAAAATATTCTCTTTTCATACAAAACATAAAGTTTCTCTCCCATTTTTGAGTTTTGTAATGTCTTTAAAAATAGTTTAAACACTAATTCTCCATGCCAGCTGAGGTTTCTATGTCTGCAATCATAAAAAACAACCCATTTTTTTATGGAACTACTACGAATGCCTAATAAAAGCACTTGAATTGCAAAATGACAAAACAAAAACATATGGAGAATGCGAGCATCGATCTCGCTACCTCTCGCATGCTAAGCGAGCGCTCTACCTTTTGAGCTAATTCCCCATGAGCACATGTGACTTTTCAGAATAAAGGCACTGGAAGATCATGTCATTATATATTGAAAGTTTTTATAAGCTTTCCTTCAAAATATTCTCTTTTCATAGAAAACATAAAGTTTCTCTCCCATTTTTGAGTTTTGTAATGTCTTTATAAATATTTAAACACTAATTCTCCATGCCAGCTGAGGTTTCTCTGTCTGCAATCATAAAAAACAACCCATTTTTTATGGAACTACTACGAATGCCTAATAAAAGCACTTGAATTGCAAAATGACAAAACAAAAACATATGGAGAATGCGAGCATCGATCTCGCTACCTCTCGCATGCTAAGCGAGCGCTCTACCATTTGAGCTAATTCCCCATGAGCACATGCGACTTTTCAGAATAAAGGCACTGGAAGATCATATCATTATATATTGAAAGTTTTTATAAGCTTTCCTTCAAAATGTTCTCTTTTCAAAGAAAACATAAAGTTTCTCTCCCATTTTTGAGTTTTGTAATGTCTTTAAAAATAGTTTAAACACTAATTCTCCATGCCAGCTGAGGTTTCTATGTCTGCAATCATAAAAAACAAGCCATTTTTTTTATGGAACTACTACGAATGCCTAATAAAAGCACTTGAATTGCAAAATGACAAAACAAAAACATATGGAGAATGCGAGCATCGATCTCGCTACCTCTCGCATGCTAAGTGAGCGCTCTACCATTTGAGCTAATTCCCCATGAGCACATGTGACTTTTCATAATAAAGGCACTGGAAGATCATGTCATTATATATTGAAAGTTTTTATAAGCTTTCCTTCAAAATATTCTCTTTTCATAGAAAACATAAAGTTTCTCTCCCATTTTTGAGTTTTGTAATGTCTTTATAAATATTTAAACACTAATTCTCCATGCCAGCTGAGGTTTCTGTGTCTGCAATCATAAAAAACAACCCATTTTTTTATGGAACTACTTCGAATGCCTAATAAAAGCACTTGAATTGCAAAATGACAAAACAAAAACATATGGAGAATGCGAGCATCGATCTCGCTACCTCTCGCATGCTAAGCGAGCGCGCTACCATTTGAGCTAATTCCCCATGAGCACATGTGACTTTTCAGAATAAAGGCACTGGAAGATCATATCATTATATATTGAAAGTTTTTATAAGCTTTCCTTCAAAATGTTCTCTTTTAAAAGAAAACATAAAGTTTCTCTCCCATTTTTGAGTTTTGTAATGTCTTTATAAATATTTAAACACTAATTCTCCATGCCAGCTGAGGTTTCTGTGTCTGCAATCATAAAAAACAACCCATTTATTTATGGAACTACTACGAATGCCTAATAAAAGCACTTGAATTGCAAAATGACAAAACAAAAACATATGGAGAATGCGAGCATCGATCTCGCTACCTCTCGCATGCTAAGCGAGCGCTCTACTATTTGAGTTAATTCCCCATGAGCACATGTGACTTTTCAGAATAAAGGCACTGGAAGATCATATCATTATATATTGAAAGTTTTTATAAGCTTTCCTTTAAAATATTCTCTTTTCATAGAAAACATAAAGTTTCTCTCCCATTTTTGAGTTTTGTAATGTCTTTAAAAATAGTTTAAACACGAATTCTCCATGCCAGCTGAGGTTTCTATGTCTGCAATCATAAAAAACAACCCATTTTTTTATGGAACTACTACGAATGCCTAATAAAAGCACTTGAATTGCAAAATGACAAAACAAAAACATATGGAGAATGCGAGCATCGATCTCGCTACCTCTCGCATGCTAAGCGAGCGCTCTACCATTTGAGCTAATTCCCCATGAGCACAAGTGACCTTTCAGAATAAAGGCACTGGAAGATCATATCATTATATATTGAAAGTTTTTATAAGCTTTCCTTCAAAATGTTCTCTTTTCATAGAAAACATAAAGTTTCTCTCCCATTTTTGAGTTTTGTAATGTCTTTAAAAATAGTTTAAACACTAATTCTCCATGCCAGCTGAGGTTTCTATGTCTGCAATCATAAAAAACAACCCATTTTTTTATGGAACTACTACGAATGCCTAATAAAAGCACTTGAATTGCAAAATGACAAAACAAAAATATATGGAGATTGCGAGCATCGATCTCGCTACCTCTCGCATGCTAAGCGAGCGCGCTACCATTTGAGCTAATTCCCCATGAGCACATTTGACTTTTCAGAATAAAGGCACTGGAAGATCATATCATTATATATTGAAAGTTTTTATAAGCTTTCCTTCAAAATGTTCTCTTTTAAAAGAAAACATAAAGTTTCTCTCCCATTTTTGAGTTTTGTAATGTCTTTATAAATATTTAAACACTAATTCTCCATGCCAGCTGAGGTTTCTGTGTCTGCAATCATAAAAAACAACCCATTTTTTTATGGAACTACTACGAATGCCTAATAAAAGCACTTGAATTGCAAAATGACAAAACAAAAACATATGGAGAATGCGAGCATCGATCTCGCTACCTCTCGCATGCTAAGCGAGCACTCTACTATTTGAGCTAATTCCCCATGAGCACATGTGACTTTTCAGAATAAAGGCACTGGAAGATCATATCATTATATATTGAAAGTTTTTATAAGCTTTCCTTTAAAATATTCTCTTTTCATAGAAAACATAAAGTTTCTCTCCCATTTTTGAGTTTTGTAATGTCTTTAAAAATAGTTTAAACACTAATTCTCCATGCCAGCTGAGGTTTCTATGTCTGCAATCATAAAAAACAACCCATTTTTTTTATGGAACTACTACGAATGCCTAATAAAAGCACTTGAATTGCAAAATGACAAAACAAAAACATATGGAGAATGCGAGCATCGATCTCGCTACCTCTCGCATGCTAAGCGAGCGCTCTACCATTTGAGCTAATTCCCCATGAGCACATGTGACTTTTCAGAATAAAGGCACTGGAAGATCATGTCATTATATATTGAAAGTTTTTATAAGCTTTCCTTCAAAATATTCTCTTTTCATAGAAAACATAAAGTTTCTCTCCCATTTTTGAGTTTTGTAATGTCTTTATAAATATTTAAACACTAATTCTCCATGCCAGCTGAGGTTTCTGTGTCTGCAATCATAAAAAACAACCCATTTATTTATGGAACTACTACGAATGCCTAATAAAAGCACTTGAATTGCAAAATGACAAAACAAAAACATATGGAGAATGCGAGCATCGATCTCGCTACCTCTCGCATGCTAAGCGAGCGCTCTACTATTTGAGTTAATTCCCCATGAGCACATGTGACTTTTCAGAATAAAGGCACTGGAAGATCATATCATTATATATTGAAAGTTTTTATAAGCTTTCCTTTAAAATATTCTCTTTTCATAGAAAACATAAAGTTTCTCTCCCATTTTTGAGTTTTGTAATGTCTTTAAAAATAGTTTAAACACGAATTCTCCATGCCAGCTGAGGTTTCTATGTCTGCAATCATAAAAAACAACCCATTTTTTTATGGAACTACTACGAATGCCTAATAAAAGCACTTGAATTGCAAAATGACAAAACAAAAACATATGGAGAATGCGAGCATCGATCTCGCTACCTCTCGCATGCTAAGCGAGCGCTCTACCATTTGAGCTAATTCCCCATGAGCACAAGTGACCTTTCAGAATAAAGGCACTGGAAGATCATATCATTATATATTGAAAGTTTTTATAAGCTTTCCTTCAAAATGTTCTCTTTTCATAGAAAACATAAAGTTTCTCTCCCATTTTTGAGTTTTGTAATGTCTTTAAAAATAGTTTAAACACTAATTCTCCATGCCAGCTGAGGTTTCTATGTCTGCAATCATAAAAAACAACCCATTTTTTTATGGAACTACTACGAATGCCTAATAAAAGCACTTGAATTGCAAAATGACAAAACAAAAATATATGGAGATTGCGAGCATCGATCTCGCTACCTCTCGCATGCTAAGCGAGTGCTCTACCATTTGAGCTAATTCCCCATGAACACATGTGACATTTCAGAATAAAGGCACTGGAAGATCATATCATTATATATTGAAAGTTTTTATAAGCTTTCCTTCAAAATATTCTCTTTTCATAGAAAACATAAAGTTTCTCTCCCATTTTTGAGTTTTGTAATGTCTTTAAAAATAGTTTAAACACTAATTCTCCATGCCAGCTGAGGTTTCTATGTCTGCAATCATAAAAAACAACCTATTTTTTTATGGAACTACTACGAATGCCTAATAAAAGCACTTGAATTGCAAAATGACAAAACAAAAATATATGGAGAATGCAAGCATCGATCTCGCTACCTCTCGCATGCTAAGCGAGCGCTCTACCACTTGAGCTAATTCCCCATGAGCACACATGACATTTCACAATAAAGGCACTGGAAGATCATATCATTATATATTGAAAGTTTTTATAAGCTTTCCTTCAAAATATTCTCTTTTCATACAAAACATAAAGTTTCTCTCCCATTTTTGAGTTTTGTAATGTCTTTAAAAATAGTTTAAACACTAATTCTCCATGCCAGCTGAGGTTTCTATGTCTGCAATCATAAAAAACAACCCATTTTTTTATGGAACTACTACGAATGCCTAATAAAAGCACTTGAATTGCAAAATGACAAAACAAAAACATATGGAGAATGCGAGCATCGATCTCGCTACCTCTCGCATGCTAAGCGAGCGCTCTACCTTTTGAGCTAATTCCCCATGAGCACATGTGACTTTTCAGAATAAAGGCACTGGAAGATCATGTCATTATATATTGAAAGTTTTTATAAGCTTTCCTTCAAAATATTCTCTTTTCATAGAAAACATAAAGTTTCTCTCCCATTTTTGAGTTTTGTAATGTCTTTATAAATATTTAAACACTAATTCTCCATGCCAGCTGAGGTTTCTCTGTCTGCAATCATAAAAAACAACCCATTTTTTATGGAACTACTACGAATGCCTAATAAAAGCACTTGAATTGCAAAATGACAAAACAAAAACATATGGAGAATGCGAGCATCGATCTCGCTACCTCTCGCATGCTAAGCGAGCGCTCTACCATTTGAGCTAATTCCCCATGAGCACATGCGACTTTTCAGAATAAAGGCACTGGAAGATCATATCATTATATATTGAAAGTTTTTATAAGCTTTCCTTCAAAATGTTCTCTTTTCAAAGAAAACATAAAGTTTCTCTCCCATTTTTGAGTTTTGTAATGTCTTTAAAAATAGTTTAAACACTAATTCTCCATGCCAGCTGAGGTTTCTATGTCTGCAATCATAAAAAACAAGCCATTTTTTTTATGGAACTACTACGAATGCCTAATAAAAGCACTTGAATTGCAAAATGACAAAACAAAAACATATGGAGAATGCGAGCATCGATCTCGCTACCTCTCGCATGCTAAGTGAGCGCTCTACCATTTGAGCTAATTCCCCATGAGCACATGTGACTTTTCATAATAAAGGCACTGGAAGATCATGTCATTATATATTGAAAGTTTTTATAAGCTTTCCTTCAAAATATTCTCTTTTCATAGAAAACATAAAGTTTCTCTCCCATTTTTGAGTTTTGTAATGTCTTTATAAATATTTAAACACTAATTCTCCATGCCAGCTGAGGTTTCTGTGTCTGCAATCATAAAAAACAACCCATTTTTTTATGGAACTACTTCGAATGCCTAATAAAAGCACTTGAATTGCAAAATGACAAAACAAAAACATATGGAGAATGCGAGCATCGATCTCGCTACCTCTCGCATGCTAAGCGAGCGCGCTACCATTTGAGCTAATTCCCCATGAGCACATGTGACTTTTCAGAATAAAGGCACTGGAAGATCATATCATTATATATTGAAAGTTTTTATAAGCTTTCCTTCAAAATGTTCTCTTTTAAAAGAAAACATAAAGTTTCTCTCCCATTTTTGAGTTTTGTAATGTCTTTATAAATATTTAAACACTAATTCTCCATGCCAGCTGAGGTTTCTGTGTCTGCAATCATAAAAAACAACCCATTTTTTTATGGAACTACTACGAATGCCTAATAAAAGCACTTGAATTGCAAAATGACAAAACAAAAACATATGGAGAATGCGAGCATCGATCTCGCTACCTCTCGCATGCTAAGCGAGCGCTCTACTATTTGAGCTAATTCCCCATGAGCACATGTGACTTTTCAGAATAAAGGCACTGGAAGATCATATCATTATATATTGAAAGTTTTTATAAGCTTTCCTTTAAAATATTCTCTTTTCATAGAAAACATAAAGTTTCTCTCCCATTTTTGAGTTTTGTAATGTCTTTAAAAATAGTTTAAACACTAATTCTCCATGCCAGCTGAGGTTTCTATGTCTGCAATCATAAAAAACAACCCATTTCTTTTATGGAACTACTACGAATGCCTAATAAAAGCACTTGAATTGCAAAATGACAAAACAAAAACATATGGAGAATGCGAGCATCGATCTCGCTACCTCTCGCATGCTAAGCGAGCGCTCTACCATTTGAGCTAATTCCCCATGAGCACATGTGACTTTTCAGAATAAAGGCACTGGAAGATCATGTCATTATATATTGAAAGTTTTTATAAGCTTTCCTTCAAAATATTCTCTTTTCATAGAAAACATAAAGTTTCTCTCCCATTTTTGAGTTTTGTAATGTCTTTATAAATATTTAAACACTAATTCTCCATGCCAGCTGAGGTTTCTGTGTCTGCAATCATAAAAAACAACCCATTTATTTATGGAACTACTACGAATGCCTAATAAAAGCACTTGAATTGCAAAATGACAAAACAAAAACATATGGAGAATGCGAGCATCGATCTCGCTACCTCTCGCATGCTAAGCGAGCGCTCTACTATTTGAGTTAATTCCCCATGAGCACATGTGACTTTTCAGAATAAAGGCACTGGAAGATCATATCATTATATATTGAAAGTTTTTATAAGCTTTCCTTTAAAATATTCTCTTTTCATAGAAAACATAAAGTTTCTCTCCCATTTTTGAGTTTTGTAATGTCTTTAAAAATAGTTTAAACACTAATTCTCCATGCCAGCTGAGGTTTCTATGTCTGCAATCATAAAAAACAACCCATTTTTTTATGGAACTACTACGAATGCCTAATAAAAGCACTTGAATTGCAAAATGACAAAACAAAAACATATGGAGAATGCGAGCATCGATCTCGCTACCTCTCGCATGCTAAGCGAGCGCTCTACCATTTGAGCTAATTCCCCATGAGCACAAGTGACCTTTCAGAATAAAGGCACTGGAAGATCATATCATTATATATTGAAAGTTTTTATAAGCTTTCCTTCAAAATGTTCTCTTTTCATAGAAAACATAAAGTTTCTCTCCCATTTTTGAGTTTTGTAATGTCTTTAAAAATAGTTTAAACACTAATTCTCCATGCCAGCTGAGGTTTCTATGTCTGCAATCATAAAAAACAACCCATTTTTTTATGGAACTACTACGAATGCCTAATAAAAGCACTTGAATTGCAAAATGACAAAACAAAAATATATGGAGAATGCGAGCATCGATCTCGCTACCTCTCGCATGCTAAGCGAGCGCTCTACCATTTGAGCTAATTCCCCATGAACACATGTGACATTTCAGAATAAAGGCACTGGAAGATCATATCATTATATATTGAAAGTTTTTATAAGCTTTCCTTCAAAATATTCTCTTTTCATAGAAAACATAAAGTTTCTCTCCCATTTTTGAGTTTTGTAATGTCTTTAAAAATAGTTTAAACACTAATTCTCCATGCCAGCTGAGGTTTCTATGTCTGCAATCATAAAAAACAACCCATTTTTTTTTTATGGAACTACTACGAATGCCTAATAAAAGCACTTGAATTGCAAAATGACAAAACAAAAACATATGGAGAATGCGAGCATCGATCTCGCTACCTCTCGCATGCTAAGCGAGCGCTCTACCATTTGAGCTAATTCCCCATGAGCACATGTGACTTTTCAGAATAAAGGCACTGGAAGATCATGTCATTATATATTGAAAGTTTTTATAAGCTTTCCTTCAAAATATTCTCTTTTCATAGAAAACATAAAGTTTCTCTCCCATTTTTGAGTTTTGTAATGTCTTTATAAATATTTAAACACTAATTCTCCATGCCAGCTGAGGTTTCTGTGTCTGCAATCATAAAAAACAACCCATTTATTTATGGAACTACTACGAATGCCTAATAAAAGCACTTGAATTGCAAAATGACAAAACAAAAACATATGGAGAATGCGAGCATCGATCTCGCTACCTCTCGCATGCTAAGCGAGCGCTCTACTATTTGAGCTAATTCCCCATGAGCACATGTTACTTTTCAGAATAAAGGCACTGGAAGATCATATCATTATATATTGAAAGTTTTTATAAGCTTTCCTTTAAAATATTCTCTTTTCATAGAAAACATAAAGTTTCTCTCCCATTTTTGAGTTTTGTAATGTCTTTAAAAATAGTTTAAACACTAATTCTCCATGCCAGCTGAGGTTTCTATGTCTGCAATCATAAAAAACAACCCATTTTTTTATGGAACTACTACGAATGCCTAATAAAAGCACTTGAATTGCAAAATGACAAAACAAAAACATATGGAGAATGCGAGCATCGATCTCGCTACCTCTCGCATGCTAAGCGAGCGCTCTACCATTTGAGCTAATTCCCCATGAGCACAAGTGACCTTTCAGAATAAAGGCACTGGAAGATCATATCATTATATATTGAAAGTTTTTATAAGCTTTCCTTCAAAATGTTCTCTTTTCATAGAAAACATAAAGTTTCTCTCCCATTTTTGAGTTTTGTAATGTCTTTAAAAATAGTTTAAACACTAATTCTCCATGCCAGCTGAGGTTTCTATGTCTGCAATCATAAAAAACAACCCATTTTTTTTATGGAACTACTACGAATGCCTAATAAAAGCACTTGAATTGTAAAATGACAAAACAAAAATATATGGAGAATGCGAGCATCGATCTCGCTACCTCTCGCATGCTAAGCAAGCGCTCTACCATTTGAGCTAATTCCCCATGAGCACATGTGACTTTTCAGAATAAAGGCACTGGAAGATCATGTCATTATATATTGAAAGTTTTTATAAGCTTTCCTTCAAAATATTCTCTTTTCATAGAAAACATAAAGTTTCTCTCCCATTTTTGAGTTTTGTAATGTCTTTATAAATATTTAAACACTAATTCTCCATGCCAGCTGAGGTTTCTGTGTCTGCAATCATAAAAAACAACCCATTTTTTTATGGAACTACTACGAATGCCTAATAAAAGCACTTGAATTGCAAAATGACAAAACAAAAACATATGGAGAATGCAAGCATCGATCTCGCTACCTCTCGCATGCTAAGCAAGCGCGCTACCATTTGAGCTAATTCCCCATGAGCACATGTGACTTTTCAGAATAAAGGCACTGTAAGATCATATCATTATATATTGAAAGTTTTTATAAGCTTTCCTTCAAAATGTTCTCTTTTCAAAGAAAACATAAAGTTTCTCTCCCATTTTTGAGTTTTGTAATGTCTTTAAAAATAGTTTAAACACTAATTCTCCATGCCAGCTGTGGTTTCTATGTCTGCAATCATAAAAAACAACCCATTTTTTTTATGGAACTACTACGAATGCCTAATAAAAGCACTTGAATTGCAAAATGACAAAACAAAAACATATGGAGAATGCGAGCATCGATCTCGCTACCACTCGCATGCTAAGCGAGCGCGCTACCATTTGAGCTAATTCCCCATGGGCACAAGTGACTTTTCAGAATAAAGGCACTGGAAGATCATGTCATTATATATTGAAAGTTTTTATAAGCTTTCCTTCAAAATATTCTCTTTTCATAGAAAACATAAAGTTTCTCTCCCATTTTTGAGTTTTGTAATGTCTTTATAAATATTTAAACACTAATTCTCCATGCCAGCTGAGGTTTCTGTGTCTGCAATCATAAAAAACAACCCATTTTTTTATGGAACTACTACGAATGCCTAATAAAAGCACTTGAATTGCAAAATGACAAAACAAAAACATATGGAGAATGCGAGCATCGATCTCGCTACCTCTCGCATGCTAAGCGAGCGCTCTACTATTTGAGCTTATTCCCCATGAGCACATGTGACTTTTCAGAATAAAGGCACTGGAAGATCATATCATTATATATTGAAAGTTTTTATAAGCTTTCCTTTAAAATATTCTCTTTTCATAGAAAACATAAAGTTTCTCTCCCATTTTTGAGTTTTGTAATGTCTTTAAAAATAGTTTAAACACTAATTCTCCATGCCAGCTGAGGTTTCTATGTCTGCAATCATAAAAAACAACCCATTTTTCTATGGAACTACTACGAATGCCTAATAAAAGCACTTGAATTGCAAAATGACAAAACAAAAACATATGGAGAATGCGAGCATCGATCTCGCTACCTCTCGCATGCTAAGCGAGCGCTCTACCATTTGAGCTAATTCCCCATGAGCACATGTGACCTATCAGAATAAAGGCACTGGAAGATCATATCATTATATATTGAAAGTTTTTATAAGCTTTCCTTCAAAATGTTCTCTTTTCATAGAAAACAAAGTTTCTCTCCCATTTTTGAGTTTTGTAATGTCTTTAAAAATAGTTTAAACACTAATTCTCCATGCCAGCTGAGGTTTCTATGTCTGCAATCATAAAAAACAAGCCATTTTTTTTATGGAACTACTACGAATGCCTAATAAAAGCACTTGAATTGCAAAATGACAAAACAAAAACATATGGAGAATGCGAGCATCGATCTCGCTACCTCTCGCATGCTAAGCGAGCGCTCTACCATTTGAGCTAATTCCCCATGAGCACATGTGACTTTTCAGAATAAAGGCACTGGAAGATCATATCATTATACATTGAAAGTTTTTATAAGCTTTCCTTCAAAATATTCTCTTTTTATAGAAAACATAAAGTTTCTCTCCCATTTTTGAGTTTTGTAATGTCTTTATAAATAGTTTAAATACTAATTCTCCATGCCAGCTGAGGTTTCTATGTCTGCAATCATAAAAAACAACCCTTTTTTTATGGAACTACTACAAATGCCTAATAAAAGCACTTGATTTGCAAAATGACAAAACAAAAACATATGGAGAATGCGAGCATCGATCTCGCTACCTCTCGCATGCTAAGCGAGCGCTCTACCATTTGAGTTAATTCCCCATGAGCACATGTGACTTTTCAGAATAAAGGCACTGGAAGATCAAGTCATTATATATTGAAAGTTTTTAAAAGCTTTCCTTCAAAATATTCTCTTTATATAGAAAACATAAAGTTTCTCTCCCATTTTTGAGTTTAGTAATGTCTTTATAAATATTTAAACACTAATTCTCCATGCCAGCTGAGGTTTCTGTGTCTGCAATCATAAAAAACAACCCATTTTTCTATGGAACTACTACGAATGCCTATTAAAAGCACTTGAATTGCAAAATGACAAAACAAAAACATATGGAGTATGCGAGCATCAATCTCCCTACCTCTCGCATGCTAAGCGAGTGCTCTACCATTTGAGCTAATTCCCCATGAGCACATGTGACTTTTCAGAATAAAGGCACTGGAAGATCATATCATTATACATTGAAAGTTTTTATAAGCTTTCCTTCAAAATATTCTCTTTTCATAGAAAACATAAAGTTTCTCTCCCATTTTTGAGTTTTGTAATGTCTTTAAAAATAGTTTAAACACTAATTCTCCATGCCAGCCGAGGTTTCTATGTCTGCAATCATAAAAAACAACCCATTTTTTTATGGAACTACTACGAATGCCTAATAAAAGCACTTGAATTGCAAAATGACAAAACAAAAACATATGGAGAATGCGAGCATCGATCTCGCTACCTCTCGCATGCTAAGCGAGCGCTCTACCATTTGAGTTAATTCCCCATGAGCACATGTGATCTTTCAGAATAAAGGCACTGGAAGATCATATCATTATATATTGAAAGTTTTTATAAGCTTTCCTTCAAAATGTTCTCTTTTCAAAGAAAACACAAAGTTTCTCTCCCATTTTTGAGTTTTGTAATGTCTTTAAAAATAGTTTAAACACTAATTCTCCATGCCAGCTGAGGTTTCTATGTCTGCAATCATAAAAAACAACCTATTTTTTTATGGAACTACTACGAATGCCTAATAAAAGCACTTGAATTGCAAAATGACAAAACAAAAACATATGGAGAAAGCGAGCATCGATCTCGCTACCTCTCGCATGGTAAGCGAGCGCTCTACCATTTGAGCTAATTCCCCATGAGCACATGTGACTTTTCAGAATAAAGGCACTAGAAGATCATATCATTATATATTGAAAGTTTTTATAAGCTTTCCTTTAAAATATTCTCTTTTCATAGAAAACATAAAGTTTCTCTCCCATTTTTGAGTTTTGTAATGTCTTTAAAAATAGTTTAAACACTAATTCTCCATGCCAGCTGAGGTTTCTATGTCTGCAATCATAAAAAACAACCCATTTTTTTTATGGAACTACTACGAATGCCTAATAAAAGCACTTGAATTGCAAAATGACAAATAAAAAACATATGGAGAATGCGAGCATCGATCTCGCTACCTCTCGCATGCTAAGCGAGCGCTCTACCATTTGAGCTAATTCCCCATGAGCACATGTGACTTTTCAGAATAAAGGCACTGGAAGATCATGTCATTATATATTGAAAGTTTTTATAAGCTTTCCTTCAAAATATTCTCTTTTCATAGAAAACATAAAGTTTCTCTCCCATTTTTGAGTTTTGTAATGTCTTTATAAATATTTAAACACTAATTCTCCATGCCAGCTGAGGTTTCTGTGTCTGCAATCATAAAAAACAACCCATTTATTTATGGAACTACTACGAATGCCTAATAAAAGCACTTGAATTGCAAAATGACAAAACAAAAACATATGGAGAATGCGAGCATCGATCTCGCTACCTCTCGCATGCTAAGCGAGCGCTCTACTATTTGAGCTAATTCCCCATGAGCACATGTGACTTTTCAGAATAAAGGCACTGGAAGATCATATCATTATATATTGAAAGTTTTTATAAGCTTTCCTTTAAAATATTCTCTTTTCATAGAAAACATAAAGTTTCTCTCCCATTTTTGAGTTTTGTAATGTCTTTAAAAATAGTTTAAACACTAATTCTCCATGCCAGCTGAGGTTTCTATGTCTGCAATCATAAAAAACAACCCATTTTTTTATGGAACTACTACGAATGCCTAATAAAAGCACTTGAATTGCAAAATGACAAAACAAAAACATATGGAGAATGCGAGCATCGATCTCGCTACCTCTCGCATGCTAAGCGAGCGCTCTACCATTTGAGCTAATTCCCCATGAGCACAAGTGACCTTTCAGAATAAAGGCACTGGAAGATCATATCATTATATATTGAAAGTTTTTATAAGCTTTCCTTCAAAATGTTCTCTTTTCATAGAAAACATAAAGTTTCTCTCCCATTTTTGAGTTTTGTAATGTCTTTAAAAATAGTTTAAACACTAATTCTCCATGCCAGCTGAGGTTTCTATGTCTGCAATCATAAAAAACAACCCATTTTTTTATGGAACTAATACGAATGCCTAATAAAAGCACTTGAATTGTAAAATGACAAAACAAAAATATATGGAGAATGCGAGCATCGATTTCGCTACCTCTCGCATGCTAAGCGAGCGCTCTACCATTTGAGCTAATTCCCCATGAGCACATGTGACTTTTCAGAATAAAGGCACTGGAAGATCATGTCGTTATATATTGAAAGTTTTTATAAGCTTTCCTTCAAAATATTCTCTTTTCATAGAAAACATAAAGTTTCTCTCCCATTTTTGAGTTTTGTAATGTCTTTATAAATATTTAAACACTAATTCTCCATGCCAGCTGAGGTTTCTGTGTCTGCAATCATAAAAAACAACCCATTTTTTTATGGAACTACTACGAATGCCTAATAAAAGCACTTGAATTGCAAAATGACAAAACAAAAACATATGGAGAATGCGAGCATCGATCTCGCTACCTCTCGCATGCTAAGCGAGCGCGCTACCATTTGAGCTAATTCCCCATGAGCACATGTGACTTTTCAGAATAAAGGCACTGTAAGATCATATCATTATATATTGAAAGTTTTTATAAGCTTTCCTTCAAAATGTTCTCTTTTCAAAGAAAACATAAAGTTTCTCTCCCATTTTTGAGTTTTGTAATGTCTTTAAAAATAGTTTAAACACTAATTCTCCATGCCAGCTGCGGTTTCTATGTCTGCAATCATAAAAAACAACCCATTTTTTTTATGGAACTACTACGAATGCCTAATAAAAGCACTTGAATTGCAAAATGACAAAACAAAAACATATGGAGAATGCGAGCATCGATCTCGCTACCACTCGCATGCTAAGCGAGCGCGCTACCATTTGAGCTAATTCCCCATGGGCACAAGTGACTTTTCAGAATAAAGGCACTGGAAGATCATGTCATTATATATTGAAAGTTTTTATAAGCTTTCCTTCAAAATATTCTCTTTTCATAGAAAACATAAAGTTTCTCTCCCATTTTTGAGTTTTGTAATGTCTTTATAAATATTTAAACACTAATTCTCCATGCCAGCTGAGGTTTCTGTGTCTGCAATCATAAAAAACAACCCATTTTTTTATGGAACTACTACGAATGCCTAATAAAAGCACTTGAATTGCAAAATGACAAAACAAAAACATATGGAGAATGCGAGCATCGATCTCGCTACCTCTCGCATGCTAAGCGAGCGCTCTACTATTTGAGCTTATTCCCCATGAGCACATGTGACTTTTCAGAATAAAGGCACTGGAAGATCATATCATTATATATTGAAAGTTTTTATAAGCTTTCCTTTAAAATATTCTCTTTTCATAGAAAACATAAAGTTTCTCTCCCATTTTTGAGTTTTGTAATGTCTTTAAAAATAGTTTAAACACTAATTCTCCATGCCAGCTGAGGTTTCTATGTCTGCAATCATAAAAAACAACCCATTTTTCTATGGAACTACTACGAATGCCTAATAAAAGCACTTGAATTGCAAAATGACAAAACAAAAACATATGGAGAAAGCGAGCATCGATCTCGCTACCTCTCGCATGCTAAGCGAGCGCTCTACCATTTGAGCTAATTCCCCATGAGCACATGTGACCTATCAGAATAAAGGCACTGGAAGATCATATCATTATATATTGAAAGTTTTTATAAGCTTTCCTTCAAAATGTTCTCTTTTCAAAGAAAACATAAAGTTTCTCTCCCATTTTTGAGTTTTGTAATGTCTTTAAAAATAGTTTAAACACTAATTCTCCATGCCAGCTGAGGTTTCTATGTCTGCAATCATAAAAAACAACCCATTTTTTTTATGGAACTACTACGAATGCCTAATAAAAGCACTTGAATTGCAAAATGACAAAACAAAAACATATGGAGAATGCGAGCATCGATCTCGCTACCTCTCGCATGCTAAGCGAGCGCTCTACCATTTGAGCTAATTCCCCATGAGCACATGTGACTTTTCAGAATAAAGGCACTGGAAGATCATATCATTATACATTGAAAGTTTTTATAAGCTTTCCTTCAAAATATTCTCTTTTTATAGAAAACATAAAGTTTCTCTCCCATTTTTGAGTTTTGTAATGTCTTTATAAATAGTTTAAATACTAATTCTCCATGCCAGCTGAGGTTTCTATGTCTGCAATCATAAAAAACAACCCTTTTTTTATGGAACTACTACGAATGCCTAATAAAAGCACTTGATTTGCAAAATGACAAAACAAAAACATATGGAGAATGCGAGCATCGATCTCGCTACCTCTCGCATGCTAAGCGAGCGCTCTACCATTTGAGTTAATTCCCCATGAGCACATGTGACTTTTCAGAATAAAGGCACTGGAAGATCAAGTCATTATATATTGAAAGTTTTTAAAAGCTTTCCTTCAAAATATTCTCTTTTTATAGAAAACATAAAGTTTCTCTCCCATTTTTGAGTTTTGTAATGTCTTTATAAATATTTAAACACTAATTCTCCATGCCAGCTGAGGTTTCTGTGTCTGCAATCATAAAAAACAACCCATTTTTCTATGGAACTACTACGAATGCCTATTAAAAGCACTTGAATTGCAAAATGACAAAACAAAAACATATGGAGTATGCGAGCATCAATCTCCCTACCTCTCGCATGCTAAGCGAGTGCTCTACCATTTGAGCTAATTCCCCATGAGCACATGTGACTTTTCAGAATAAAGGCACTGGAAGATCATATCATTATACATTGAAAGTTTTTATAAGCTTTCCTTCAAAATATTCTCTTTTCATAGAAAACATAAAGTTTCTCTCCCATTTTTGAGTTTTGTAATGTCTTTAAAAATAGTTTAAACACTAATTCTCCATGCCAGCCGAGGTTTCTATGTCTGCAATCATAAAAAACAACCCATTTTTTTATGGAACTACTACGAATGCCTAATAAAAGCACTTGAATTGCAAAATGACAAAACAAAAACATATGGAGAATGCGAGCATCGATCTCGCTACCTCTCGCATGCTAAGCGAGCGCTCTACCATTTGAGTTAATTCCCCATGAGCACATGTGACCTTTCAGAATAAAGGCACTGGAAGATCATATCATTATATATTGAAAGTTTTTATAAGCTTTCCTTCAAAATGTTCTCTTTTCAAAGAAAACATAAAGTTTCTCTCCCATTTTTGAGTTTTGTAATGTCTTTAAAAATAGTTTAAACACTAATTCTCCATGCCAGCTGAGGTTTCTATGTCTGCAATCATAAAAAATAACCCATTTTTTTATGGAACTACTACGAATGCCTAATAAAAGCACTTGAATTGCAAAATGACAAAACAAAAACATATGGAGAATGCGAGCATCGATCTCGCTACCTCCCGCATGCTAAGCGAGCGCTCTACCATTTGAGCTAATTCCCCATGAGCACATGTGACTTTTCAGAATAAAGGCACTGGAAGATCATGTCATTATATATTGAAAGTTTTTATAAGCTTTCCTTCAAAATATTCTCTTTTTATAGAAAACATAAAGTTTCTCTCCCATTTTTGAGTTTTGTAATGTCTTTACAAATATTTAAACACTAATTCTCCATGCCAGCTGAGGTTTCTATGTCTGCAATCATAAAAAACAACCCATTTTTCTATGGAACTACTACGAATGCCTAATAAAAGCACTTGAATTGCAAAATGACAAAACAAAAATATATGGAGAATGCAAGCATCGATCTCGCTACCTCTCGCATGCTAAGCGAGCGCACTACCATTTGAGCTAATTCCCCATGAGCACATGTGACATTTCAGAATAAAGGCACTGGAAGATCATATCATTATATATTGAAAGTTTTTATAAGCTTTCCTTCAAAATATTCTCTTTTCATAGAAAACATAAAGTTTCTCTCCCATTTTTGAGTTTTGTAATGTCTTTAAAAATAGTTTAAACACTAATTCTCCATGCCAGCTGAGGTTTCTATGTCTGCAATCATAAAAAACAACCTATTTTTTTATGGAACTACTACGAATGCCTAATAAAAGCACTTGAATTGCAAAATGACAAAACAAAAACATATGGAGAATGCGAGCATCGATCTCGCTACCTCTCACAAGCTAAGCGAGCGCTCTACCATTTGAGCTAATTCCCCATGAGCACATGTGACTTTTCAGAATAAAGGCGCTGGAAGATCATATCATTATACATTGAAAGTTTATATAAGCTTTCCTTCAAAATATTCTCTTTTTATAGAAAACATAAAGTTTCTCTCCCATTTTTGAGTTTTGTAATGTCTTTACAAATATTTAAACACTAATTCTCCATGCCAGCTGAGGTTTCTATGTCTGCAATCATAAAAAACAACCCATTTTTCTATGGAACTACTACGAATGCCTAATAAAAGCACTTGAATTGCAAAATGACAAAACAAAAACATATGGAGAATGCGAGCATCGATCTCGCTACCTCTCGCATGCTAAGCGAGCGCTCTACCATTTGAGCTAATTCCCCATGAGCACATGTGACTTTTCAGAATAAAGGCACTGGAAGATCATATCATTATATATTGAAAGTTTTTATAAGCTTTCCTTCAAAATGTTCTCTTTTCAAAGAAAACCTAAAGTTTCTCTCCCATTTTTGAGTTTTGTAATGTCTTTAAAAATAGTTTAAACACTAATTCTCCATGCCAGCTGAGGTTTCTATGTCTGCAATCATAAAAAACAACCCATTTTTTTATGGAACTACTACGAATGCCTAATAAAAGCACTTGAATTGCAAAATGACAAAACAAAAATATATGGAGAATGCGAGCATCGATCTCGCTACCTCTCGCATGCTAAGCGAGCGCTCTACCATTTGAGCTAATTCCCCATGAACACATGTGACATTTCAGAATAAAGGCACTGGAAGATCATATCATTATATATTGAAAGTTTTTATAAGCTTTCCTTCAAAATATTCTCTTTTCATAGAAAACATAAAGTTTCTCTCCCATTTTTGAGTTTTGTAATGTCTTTAAAAATAGTTTAAACACTAATTCTCCATGCCAGCTGAGGTTTCTATGTCTGCAATCATAAAAAACAACCTATTTTTTTATGGAACTACTACGAATGCCTAATAAAAGCACTTGAATTGCAAAATGACAAAACAAAAACATATGGAGAATGCGAGCATCGATCTCGCTACCTCTCGCATGCTAAGCGAGCGCTCTTCCATTTGAGCTAATTCCCCATGAGCACATGTGACTTTTCAGAATAAAGGCACTAGAAGATCATATCATTATATATTGAAAGTTTTTATAAGCTTTCCTTTAAAATATTCTCTTTTCATAGAAAACATAAAGTTTCTCTCCCATTTTTGAGTTTTGTAATGTTTTTAAAAATAGTTTAAACACTAATTCTCCATGCCAGCTGAGGTTTCTATGTCTGCAATCATAAAAAACAACCCATTTTTTTTATGGAACTACTACGAATGCCTAATAAAAGCACTTGAATTGCAAAATGACAAAACAAAAACATATGGAGAATGCGAGCATCGATCTCGCTACCTCTCGCATGCTAAGCGAGCGCTCTACTATTTGAGCTAATTCCCCATGAGCACATGTGACTTTTCAGAATAAAGGCACTGGAAGATCATATCATTATATATTGAAAGTTTTTATAAGCTTTCCTTTAAAATATTCTCTTTTCATAGAAAATATAAAGCTTCTCTCCCATTTTTGAGTTTTGTAATGTCTTTAAAAATAGTTTAAACACTAATTCTCCATGCCAGCTGAGGTTTCTATGTCTGCAATAATAAAAAACAACCCATTTTTTTATGGAACTACTACGAATGCCTAATAAAAGCACTTGAATTGCAAAATGACAAAACAAAAACATATGGAGAATGCGAGCATCGATCTCGCTACCTCTCGCATGCTAAGCGAGCGCTCTACCATTTGAGCTAATTCCCCAAGAGCACAATGGACCTTTCAGAATAAAGGCACTGGAAGATCATATCATTATATATTGAAAGTTTTTATAAGCTTTCCTTCAAAATGTTCTCTTTTCATAGAAAACATAAAGTTTCTCTCCCATTTTTGAGTTTTGTAATGTCTTTAAAAATAGTTTAAACACTAATTCTCCATGCCAGCTGAGGTTTCTATGTCTGCAATCATAAAAAACAACCCATTTTTTTATGGAACTAATACGAATGCCTAATAAAAGCACTTGAATTGTAAAATGACAAAACAAAAATATATGGAGAATGCGAGCATCGATCTCGCTACCTCTCGCATGCTAAGCGAGCGCTCTACCATTTGAGCTAATTCCCCATGAGCACATGTGACTTTTCAGAATAAAGGCACTGGAAGATCATGTCATTATATATTGAAAGTTTTTATAAGCTGTCCTTCAAAATATTCTCTTTTCATAGAAAACATAAAGTTTCTCTCCCATTTTTGAGTTTTGTAATGTCTTTATAAATATTTAAACACTAATTCTCCATGCCAGCTGAGGTTTCTATGTCTGCAATCATAAAAAACAACCCATTTTTTTATGGAACTACTACGAATGCCTAATAAAAGCACTTGAATTGCAAAATGACAAAACAAAAACATATGGAGAATGCGAGCATCGATCTCGCTACCTCTCGCATGCTAAGCGAGCGCGCTACCATTTGAGCTAATTCCCCATGAGCACATGTGACTTTTCAGAATAAAGGCACTGGAAGATCATATCATTATATATTGAAAGTTTTTATAAGCTTTCCTTCAAAATGTTCTCTTTTCAAAGAAAACATAAAGTTTCTCTCCCATTTTTGAGTTTTGTAATGTCTTTAAAAATAGTTTAAACACTAATTCTCCATGCCAGCTGCGGTTTCTATGTCTGCAATCATAAAAAACAACCCATTTTTTTTATGGAACTACTACGAATGCCTAATAAAAGCACTTGAATTGCAAAATGACAAAACAAAAACATATGGAGAATGCGAGCATCGATCTCGCTACCACTCGCATGCTAAGCGAGCGCTCTACCATTTGAGCTAATTCCCCATGGGCACAAGTGACTTTTCAGAATAAAGGCACTGGAAGATCATGTCATTATTTATTGAAAGTTTTTATAAGCTTTCCTTCAAAATGTTCTCTTTTCAAAGAAAACATAAAGTTTCTCTCCCATTTTTGAGTTTTGTAATGTCTTTATAAATATTTAAACACTAATTCTCCATGCCAGCTGAGGTTTCTGTGTCTGCAATCATAAAAAACAACCCATTTATTTATGGAACTACTACGAATGCCTAATAAAAGCACTTGAATTGCAAAATGACAAAACAAAAACATATGGAGAATGCGAGCATCGATCTCGCTACCTCTCGCATGCTAAGCGAGCGCTCTACCATTTGAGTTAATTCCCCATGAGCACATGTGACTTTTCAGAATAAAGGCACTGGAAGATCAAGTCATTATATATTGAAAGTTTTTAAAAGCTTTCCTTCAAAATATTCTCTTTTTATAGAAAACATAAAGTTTCTCTCCCATTTTTGAGTTTTGTAATGTCTTTATAAATATTTAAACACTAATTCTCCATGCCAGCTGAGGTTTCTGTGTCTGCAATCATAAAAAACAACCCATTTTTCTATGGAACTACTACGAATGCCTATTAAAAGCACTTGAATTGCAAAATGACAAAACAAAAACATATGGAGTATGCGAGCATCAATCTCCCTACCTCTCGCATGCTAAGCGAGTGCTCTACCATTTGAGCTAATTCCCCATGAGCACATGTGACTTTTCAGAATAAAGGCACTGGAAGATCATATCATTATACATTGAAAGTTTTTATAAGCTTTCCTTCAAAATATTCTCTTTTCATAGAAAACATAAAGTTTCTCTCCCATTTTTGAGTTTTGTAATGTCTTTAAAAATAGTTTAAACACTAATTCTCCATGCCAGCCGAGGTTTCTATGTCTGCAATCATAAAAAACAACCCATTTTTTTATGGAACTACTACGAATGCCTAATAAAAGCACTTGAATTGCAAAATGACAAAACAAAAACATATGGAGAATGCGAGCATCGATCTCGCTACCTCTCGCATGCTAAGCGAGCGCTCTACCATTTGAGTTAATTCCCCATGAGCACATGTGACCTTTCAGAATAAAGGCACTGGAAGATCATATCATTATATATTGAAAGTTTTTATAAGCTTTCCTTCAAAATGTTCTCTTTTCAAAGAAAACATAAAGTTTCTCTCCCATTTTTGAGTTTTGTAATGTCTTTAAAAATAGTTTAAACACTAATTCTCCATGCCAGCTGAGGTTTCTATGTCTGCAATCATAAAAAATAACCCATTTTTTTATGGAACTACTACGAATGCCTAATAAAAGCACTTGAATTGCAAAATGACAAAACAAAAACATATGGAGAATGCGAGCATCGATCTCGCTACCTCCCGCATGCTAAGCGAGCGCTCTACCATTTGAGCTAATTCCCCATGGGCACAAGTGACTTTTCAGAATAAAGGCACTGGAAGATCATGTCATTATTTATTGAAAGTTTTTATAAGCTTTCCTTCAAAATATTCTCTTTTCATAGAAAACATAAAGTTTCTCTCCCATTTTTGAGTTTTGTAATGTCTTTATAAATATTTAAACACTAATTCTCCATGCCAGCTGAGGTTTCTGTGTCTGCAATCATAAAAAACAACCCATTTTTTTATGGAACTACTACGAATGCCTAATAAAAGCACTTGAATTGCAAAATGACAAAACAAAAACATATGGAGAATGCGAGCATCGATCTCGCTACCTCTCGCATGCTAAGCGAGCGCTCTACTATTTGAGCTTATTCCCCATGAGCACATGTGACTTTTCAGAATAAAGGCACTGGAAGATCATATCATTATATATTGAAAGTTTTTATAAGCTTTCCTTTAAAATATTCTCTTTTCATAGAAAACATAAAGTTTCTCTCCCATTTTTGAGTTTTGTAATGTCTTTAAAAATAGTTTAAACACTAATTCTCCATGCCAGCTGAGGTTTCTATGTCTGCAATCATAAAAAACAACCCATTTTTCTATGGAACTACTACGAATGCCTAATAAAAGCACTTGAATTGCAAAATGACAAAACAAAAACATATGGAGAATGCGAGCATCGATCTCGCTACCTCTCGCATGCTAAGCAAGCGCTCTACCATTTGAGCTAATTCCCCATGAGCACATGTGACCTATCAGAATAAAGGCACTGGAAGATCATATCATTATATATTGAAAGTTTTTATAAGCTTTCCTTCAAAATGTTCTCTTTTCAAAGAAAACATAAAGTTTCTCTCCCATTTTTGAGTTTTGTAATGTCTTTAAAAATAGTTTAAACACTAATTCTCCATGCCAGCTGAGGTTTCTATGTCTGCAATCATAAAAAACAACCCATTGTTTTTATGGAACTACTACGAATGCCTAATAAAAGCACTTGAATTGCAAAATGACAAAACAAAAACATATGGAGAATGCGAGCATCGATCTCGCTACCTCTCGCATGCTAAGCGAGCGCTCTACCATTTGAGCTAATTCCCCATGAGCACATGTGACTTTTCAGAATAAAGGCACTGGAAGATCATATCATTATATATTGAAAGTTTTTATAAGCTTTCCTTCAAAATGTTCTCTTTTCAAAGAAAACATAAAGTTTCTCTCCCATTTTTGAGTTTTGTAATGTCTTTAAAAATAGTTTAAACACTAATTCTCCATGCCAGCTGAGGTTTCTATGTCTGCAATCATAAAAAACAACCCATTTTTTTATGGAACTACTACGAATGCCTAATAAAAGCACTTGAATTGCAAAATGACAAAATAAAAATATATGGAGAATGCGAGCATCGATCTCGCTACCTCTCGCATGCTAAGCGAGCGCTCTACCATTTGAGCTAATTCCCCATGAACACATGTGACATTTCAGAATAAAGGCACTGGAAGATCATATCATTATATATTGAAAGTTTTTATAAGCTTTCCTTCAAAATATTCTCTTTTCATAGAAAACATAAAGTTTCTCTCCCATTTTTGAGTTTTGTAATGTCTTTAAAAATAGTTTAAACACTAATTCTCCATGCCAGCTGAGGTTTCTATGTCTGCAATCATAAAAAACAACCTATTTTTTTATGGAACTACTACGAATGCCTAATAAAAGCACTTGAATTGCAAAATGACAAAACAAAAACATATGGAGAATGCGAGCATCGATCTCGCTACCTCTCGCATGCTAAGCGAGCGCTCTTCCATTTGAGCTAATTCCCCATGAGCACATGTGACTTTTCAGAATAAAGGCACTAGAAGATCATATCATTATATATTGAAAGTTTTTATAAGCTTTCCTTTAAAATATTCTCTTTTCATAGAAAACATAAAGTTTCTCTCCCATTTTTGAGTTTTGTAATGTCTTTAAAAATAGTTTAAACACTAATTCTCCATGCCAGCTGAGGTTTCTATGTCTGCAATCATAAAAAACAACCCATTTTTTTTATGGAACTACTACGAATGCCTAATAAAAGCACTTGAATTGCAAAATGACAAAACAAAAACATATGGAGAATGCGAGCATCGATCTCGCTACCTCTCGCATGCTAAGCGAGCGCTCTACTATTTGAGCTAATTCCCCATGAGCACATGTGACTTTTCAGAATAAAGGCACTGGAAGATCATATCATTATATATTGAAAGTTTTTATAAGCTTTCCTTTAAAATATTCTCTTTTCATAGAAAACATAAAGTTTCTCTCCCATTTTTGAGTTTTGTAATGTCTTTAAAAATAGTTTAAACACTAATTCTCCATGCCAGCTGAGGTTTCTATGTCTGCAATCATAAAAAACAACCCATTTTTTTATGGAACTACTACGAATGCCTAATAAAAGCACTTGAATTGCAAAATGACAAAACAAAAACATATGGAGAATGCGAGCATCGATCTCGCTACCTCTCGCATGCTAAGCGAGCGCTCTACCATTTGAGCTAATTCCCCATGAGCACAATGGACCTTTCAGAATAAAGGCACTGGAAGATCATATCATTATATATTGAAAGTTTTTATAAGCTTTCCTTCAAAATGTTCTCTTTTCATAGAAAACATAAAGTTTCTCTCCCATTTTTGAGTTTTGTAATGTCTTTAAAAATAGTTTAAACACTAATTCTCCATGCCAGCTGAGGTTTCTATGTCTGCAATCATAAAAAACAACCCATTTTTTTATGGAACTAATACGAATGCCTAATAAAAGCACTTGAATTGTAAAATGACAAAACAAAAATATATGGAGAATGCGAGCATCGATCTCGCTACCTCTCGCATGCTAAGCGAGCGCTCTACCATTTGAGCTAATTCCCCATGAGCACATGTGACTTTTCAGAATAAAGGCACTGGAAGATCATGTCATTATATATTGAAAGTTTTTATAAGCTTTCCTTCAAAATATTCTCTTTTCATAGAAAACATAAAGTTTCTCTCCCATTTTTGAGTTTTGTAATGTCTTTATAAATATTTAAACACTAATTCTCCATGCCAGCTGAGGTTTCTGTGTCTGCAATCATAAAAAACAACCCATTTTTTTATGGAACTACTACGAATGCCTAATAAAAGCACTTGAATTGCAAAATGACAAAACAAAAACATATGGAGAATGCGAGCATCGATCTCGCTACCTCTCGCATGCTAAGCGAGCGCTCTTCCATTTGAGCTAATTCCCCATGAGCACATGTGACTTTTCAGAATAAAGGCACTAGAAGATCATATCATTATATATTGAAAGTTTTTATAAGCTTTCCTTTAAAATATTCTCTTTTCATAGAAAACATAAAGTTTCTCTCCCATTTTTGAGTTTTGTAATGTCTTTAAAAATAGTTTAAACACTAATTCTCCATGCCAGCTGAGGTTTCTATGTCTGCAATCATAAAAAACAACCCATTTTTTTTATGGAACTACTACGAATGCCTAATAAAAGCACTTGAATTGCAAAATGACAAAACAAAAACATATGGAGAATGCGAGCATCGATCTCGCTACCTCTCGCATGCTAAGCGAGCGCTCTACTATTTGAGCTAATTCCCCATGAGCACATGTGACTTTTCAGAATAAAGGCACTGGAAGATCATATCATTATATATTGAAAGTTTTTATAAGCTTTCCTTTAAAATATTCTCTTTTCATAGAAAACATAAAGTTTCTCTCCCATTTTTGAGTTTTGTAATGTCTTTAAAAATAGTTTAAACACTAATTCTCCATGCCAGCTGAGGTTTCTATGTCTGCAATCATAAAAAACAACCCATTTTTTTATGGAACTACTACGAATGCCTAATAAAAGCACTTGAATTGCAAAATGACAAAACAAAAACATATGGAGAATGCGAGCATCGATCTCGCTACCTCTCGCATGCTAAGCGAGCGCTCTACCATTTGAGCTAATTCCCCATGAGCACAATGGACCTTTCAGAATAAAGGCACTGGAAGATCATATCATTATATATTGAAAGTTTTTATAAGCTTTCCTTCAAAATGTTCTCTTTTCATAGAAAACATAAAGTTTCTCTCCCATTTTTGAGTTTTGTAATGTCTTTAAAAATAGTTTAAACACTAATTCTCCATGCCAGCTGAGGTTTCTATGTCTGCAATCATAAAAAACAACCCATTTTTTTATGGAACTAATACGAATGCCTAATAAAAGCACTTGAATTGTAAAATGACAAAACAAAAATATATGGAGAATGCGAGCATCGATCTCGCTACCTCTCGCATGCTAAGCGAGCGCTCTACCATTTGAGCTAATTCCCCATGAGCACATGTGACTTTTCAGAATAAAGGCACTGGAAGATCATGTCATTATATATTGAAAGTTTTTATAAGCTTTCCTTCAAAATATTCTCTTTTCATAGAAAACATAAAGTTTCTCTCCCATTTTTGAGTTTTGTAATGTCTTTATAAATATTTAAACACTAATTCTCCATGCCAGCTGAGGTTTCTGTGTCTGCAATCATAAAAAACAACCCATTTTTTTATGGAACTACTACGAATGCCTAATAAAAGCACTTGAATTGCAAAATGACAAAACAAAAACATATGGAGAATGCGAGCATCGATCTCGCTACCTCTCGCATGCTAAGCGAGCGCGCTACCATTTGAGCTAATTCCCCATGAGCACATGTGACTTTTCAGAATAAAGGCACTGGAAGATCATATCATTATATATTGAAAGTTTTTATAAGCTTTCCTTCAAAATGTTCTCTTTTCAAAGAAAACATAAAGTTTCTCTCCCATTTTTGAGTTTTGTAATGTCTTTAAAAATAGTTTAAACACTAATTCTCCATGCCAGCTGCGGTTTCTATGTCTGCAATCATAAAAAACAACCCATTTTTTTTATGGAACTACTACGAATGCCTAATAAAAGCACTTGAATTGCAAAATGACAAAACAAAAACATATGGAGAATGCGAGCATCGATCTCGCTACCACTCGCATGCTAAGCGAGCGCTCTACCATTTGAGCTAATTCCCCATGGGCACAAGTGACTTTTCAGAATAAAGGCACTGGAAGATCATGTCATTATTTATTGAAAGTTTTTATAAGCTTTCCTTCAAAATATTCTCTTTTCATAGAAAACATAAAGTTTCTCTCCCATTTTTGAGTTTTGTAATGTCTTTATAAATATTTAAACACTAATTCTCCATGCCAGCTGAGGTTTCTGTGTCTGCAATCATAAAAAACAACCCATTTTTTTATGGAACTACTACGAATGCCTAATAAAAGCACTTGAATTGCAAAATGACAAAACAAAAACATATGGAGAATGCGAGCATCGATCTCGCTACCTCTCGCATGCTAAGCGAGCGCTCTACTATTTGAGCTTATTCCCCATGAGCACATGTGACTTTTCAGAATAAAGGCACTGGAAGATCATATCATTATATATTGAAAGTTTTTATAAGCTTTCCTTTAAAATATTCTCTTTTCATAGAAAACATAAAGTTTCTCTCCCATTTTTGAGTTTTGTAATGTCTTTAAAAATAGTTTAAACACTAATTCTCCATGCCAGCTGAGGTTTCTATGTCTGCAATCATAAAAAACAACCCATTTTTCTATGGAACTACTACGAATGCCTAATAAAAGCACTTGAATTGCAAAATGACAAAACAAAAACATATGGAGAATGCGAGCATCGATCTCGCTACCTCTCGCATGCTAAGCAAGCGCTCTACCATTTGAGCTAATTCCCCATGAGCACATGTGACCTATCAGAATAAAGGCACTGGAAGATCATATCATTATATATTGAAAGTTTTTATAAGCTTTCCTTCAAAATGTTCTCTTTTCAAAGAAAACATTAAAGTTTCTCTCCCATTTTTGAGTTTTGTAATGTCTTTAAAAATAGTTTAAACACTAATTCTCCATGCCAGCTGAGGTTTCTATGTCTGCAATCATAAAAAACAACCCATTGTTTTTATGGAACTACTACGAATGCCTAATAAAAGCACTTGAATTGCAAAATGACAAAACAAAAACATATGGAGAATGCGAGCATCGATCTCGCTACCTCTCGCATGCTAAGCGAGCGCTCTACCATTTGAGCTAATTCCCCATGAGCACATGTGACTTTTCAGAATAAAGGCACTGGAAGATCATATCATTATATATTGAAAGTTTTTATAAGCTTTCCTTCAAAATGTTCTCTTTTCAAAGAAAACATAAAGTTTCTCTCCCATTTTTGAGTTTTGTAATGTCTTTAAAAATAGTTTAAACACTAATTCTCCATGCCAGCTGAGGTTTCTATGTCTGCAATCATAAAAAACAACCCATTTTTTTATGGAACTACTACGAATGCCTAATAAAAGCACTTGAATTGCAAAATGACAAAATAAAAATATATGGAGAACGCGAGCATCGATCTCGCTACCTCTCGCATGCTAAGCGAGCGCTCTACCATTTGAGCTAATTCCCCATGAACACATGTGACATTTCAGAATAAAGGCACTGGAAGATCATATCATTATATATTGAAAGTTTTTATAAGCTTTCCTTCAAAATATTCTCTTTTCATAGAAAACATAAAGTTTCTCTCCCATTTTTGAGTTTTGTAATGTCTTTAAAAATAGTTTAAACACTAATTCTCCATGCCAGCTGAGGTTTCTATGTCTGCAATCATAAAAAACAACCTATTTTTTTATGGAACTACTACGAATGCCTAATAAAAGCACTTGAATTGCAAAATGACAAAACAAAAACATATGGAGAATGCGAGCATCGATCTCGCTACCTCTCGCATGCTAAGCGAGCGCTCTTCCATTTGAGCTAATTCCCCATGAGCACATGTGACTTTTCAGAATAAAGGCACTAGAAGATCATATCATTATATATTGAAAGTTTTTATAAGCTTTCCTTTAAAATATTCTCTTTTCATAGAAAACATAAAGTTTCTCTCCCATTTTTGAGTTTTGTAATGTCTTTAAAAATAGTTTAAACACTAATTCTCCATGCCAGCTGAGGTTTCTATGTCTGCAATCATAAAAAACAACCCATTTTTTTTATGGAACTACTACGAATGCCTAATAAAAGCACTTGAATTGCAAAATGACAAAACAAAAACATATGGAGAATGCGAGCATCGATCTCGCTACCTCTCGCATGCTAAGCAAGCGCTCTACTATTTGAGCTAATTCCCCATGAGCACATGTGACTTTTCAGAATAAAGGCACTGGAAGATCATATCATTATATATTGAAAGTTTTTATAAGCTTTCCTTTAAAATATTCTCTTTTCATAGAAAACATAAAGTTTCTCTCCCATTTTTGAGTTTTGTAATGTCTTTAAAAATAGTTTAAACACTAATTCTCCATGCCAGCTGAGGTTTCTATGTCTGCAATCATAAAAAACAACCCATTTTTTTATGGAACTACTACGAATGCCTAATAAAAGCACTTGAATTGCAAAATGACAAAACAAAAACATATGGAGAATGCGAGCATCGATCTCGCTACCTCTCGCATGCTAAGCGAGTGCTCTACCATTTGAGCTAATTCCCCATGAGCACAATGGACCTTTCAGAATAAAGGCACTGGAAGATCATATCATTATATATTGAAAGTTTTTATAAGCTTTCCTTCAAAATGTTCTCTTTTCATAGAAAACATAAAGTTTCTCTCCCATTTTTGAGTTTTGTAATGTCTTTAAAAATAGTTTAAACACTAATTCTCCATGCCAGCTGAGGTTTCTATGTCTGCAATCATAAAAAACAACCCATTTTTTTATGGAACTAATACGAATGCCTAATAAAAGCACTTGAATTGTAAAATGACAAAACAAAAATATATGGAGAATGCGAGCATCGATCTCGCTACCTCTCGCATGCTAAGCGAGCGCTCTACCATTTGAGCTAATTCCCCATGAGCACATGTGACTTTTCAGAATAAAGGCACTGGAAGATCATGTCATTATATATTGAAAGTTTTTATAAGCTTTCCTTCAAAATATTCTCTTTTCATAGAAAACATAAAGTTTCTCTCCCATTTTTGAGTTTTGTAATGTCTTTATAAATATTTAAACACTAATTCTCCATGCCAGCTGAGGTTTCTGTGTCTGCAATCATAAAAAACAACCCATTTTTTTATGGAACTACTACGAATGCCTAATAAAAGCACTTGAATTGCAAAATGACAAAACAAAAACATATGGAGAATGCGAGCATCGATCTCGCTACCTCTCGCATGCTAAGCGAGCGCGCTACCATTTGAGCTAATTCCCCATGAGCACATGTGACTTTTCAGAATAAAGGCACTGGAAGATCATATCATTATATATTGAAAGTTTTTATAAGCTTTCCTTCAAAATGTTCTCTTTTCAAAGAAAACATAAAGTTTCTCTCCCATTTTTGAGTTTTGTAATGTCTTTAAAAATAGTTTAAACACTAATTCTCCATGCCAGCTGCGGTTTCTATGTCTGCAATCATAAAAAACAACCCATTTTTTTTATGGAACTACTACGAATGCCTAATAAAAGCACTTGAATTGCAAAATGACAAAACAAAAACATATGGAGAATGCGAGCATCGATCTCGCTACCACTCGCATGCTAAGCGAGCGCTCTACCATTTGAGCTAATTCCCCATGGGCACAAGTGACTTTTCAGAATAAAGGCACTGGAAGATCATGTCATTATTTATTGAAAGTTTTTATAAGCTTTCCTTCAAAATATTCTCTTTTCATAGAAAACATAAAGTTTCTCTCCCATTTTTGAGTTTTGTAATGTCTTTATAAATATTTAAACACTAATTCTCCATGCCAGCTGAGGTTTCTGTGTCTGCAATCATAAAAAACAACCCATTTTTTTATGGAACTACTACGAATGCCTAATAAAAGCACTTGAATTGCAAAATGACAAAACAAAAACATATGGAGAATGCGAGCATCGATCTCGCTACCTCTCGCATGCTAAGCGAGCGCTCTACTATTTGAGCTTATTCCCCATGAGCACATGTGACTTTTCAGAATAAAGGCACTGGAAGATCATATCATTATATATTGAAAGTTTTTATAAGCTTTCCTTTAAAATATTCTCTTTTCATAGAAAACATAAAGTTTCTCTCCCATTTTTGAGTTTTGTAATGTCTTTAAAAATAGTTTAAACACTAATTCTCCATGCCAGCTGAGGTTTCTATGTCTGCAATCATAAAAAACAACCCATTTTTCTATGGAACTACTACGAATGCCTAATAAAAGCACTTGAATTGCAAAATGACAAAACAAAAACATATGGAGAATGCGAGCATCGATCTCGCTACCTCTCGCATGCTAAGCGAGCGCTCTACCATTTGAGCTAATTCCCCATGAGCACATGTGACCTATCAGAATAAAGGCACTGGAAGATCATATCATTATATATTGAAAGTTTTTATAAGCTTTCCTTCAAAATGTTCTCTTTTCAAAGAAAACATAAAGTTTCTCTCCCATTTTTGAGTTTTGTAATGTCTTTAAAAATAGTTTAAACACTAATTCTCCATGCCAGCTGAGGTTTCTATGTCTGCAATCATAAAAAACAACCCATTGTTTTTATGGAACTACTACGAATGCCTAATAAAAGCACTTGAATTGCAAAATGACAAAACAAAAACATATGGAGAATGCTAGCATCGATCTCGCTACCTCTCGCATGCTAAGCGAGCGCTCTACCATTTGAGCTAATTCCCCATGAGCACATGTGACTTTTCAGAATAAAGGCACTGGAAGATCATATCATTATATATTGAAAGTTTTTATAAGCTTTCCTTCAAAATGTTCTCTTTTCAAAGAAAACATAAAGTTTCTCTCCCATTTTTGAGTTTTGTAATGTCTTTAAAAATAGTTTAAACACTAATTCTCCATGCCAGCTGAGGTTTCTATGTCTGCAATCATAAAAAACAACCCATTTTTTTATGGAACTACTACGAATGCCTAATAAAAGCACTTGAATTGCAAAATGACAAAACAAAAATATATGGAGAATGCGAGCATCGATCTCGCTACCTCTCGCATGCTAAGCGAGCGCTCTACCATTTGAGCTAATTCCCCATGAGCACATGTGACATTTCAGAATAAAGGCACTGGAAGATCATATCATTATATATTGAAAGTTTTTATAAGCTTTCCTTCAAAATATTCTCTTTTCATAGAAAACATAAAGTTTCTCTCCCATTTTTGAGTTTTGTAATGTCTTTAAAAATAGTTTAAACACTAATTCTCCATGCCAGCTGAGGTTTCTGTGTCTGCAATCATAAAAAACAACCTATTTTTTATGGAACTACTACGAATGCC